>NC_073304.1:233236085-233353585 GCF_027595985.1 Sorex araneus | reverse complement strand
ACTCAACCTCCATCACCACAGCGGGTCCCCCGAGGCCACCAGGAGTGGTCCCTGAGCACAGAGCCGGGAGTCGGTCCTGAGTGTGGCTGAATGTGGCCCCCTTAAAAAGAGAACAACAACAAAACGTAGACTGGAGCGAGAGCACAGCGGGGAGGGCGTTTGCCTTGCACGCGGCCCACCCGGGTTTGATCCCCGGCATCCCATAGGGTCCCAAGCACCGCGAGGAGTGATTCCTGAGTGCAGAGCCAGGAGTGACCCCCTGAGCATCGCCGGGTGGGACCCAAAAAGCAATAAAATAAAATAAAATAAAAACAACAAAATGAATCTCCAGTGTGAGAAGATCAGTGTTTTTTTTTTCCCTCAAGGCGAGTCCGAGTGAATGAATGAGTGAGTGAATGAGTGAATGAGCAGCCCTCCTCCCTTGGGGCCTTGGTGGGGGCGGCAGGCAGACAAGGAGCCATGGACAGCCGGACGGGCCGGAGCGGCGCTGGCCTGGTCCCCTCCCGTCCCGTCTGCCAATCAAGTGTCGGTGGGCGGGCCGGGCGGTGCCCCTTCGCACAGGGCGCGCTGTGGGCAGGCCCACGCCCCACCCTGCAGAGTGGCACAGCGGGAGGGCGTCTGCCTTGCACACAGACACCCCCGGGCCCAGCCCCGCCAGGAGTACTCCCTGAGCACTGCCCTGGCAGCTCCGTCAGGGCCCCAGGAGGGCCGGGCCTGGGGCCGGGGCACCTGGGTGCAGTGAGCTCTGAGCCCCCTCCCTGTGCTCCCCATTCTTAGGGTCCTGCCGGCGGCTCCCCCCTTCTGCCTCGGGACCTGGGCTGTCTCTGCAAGGGGGCGGCAGCAGAGGGGGCCGGAGGGAGGGAGGGAGAGAGGGAGGGGGAGAGGGAGGGAGAGAGGGAGGGTGGGAGGGAGGGAGGGGCCCCAGGAAGCCTGAGGGCGAGTGATCGGACAGTTCCGGAACCGCCTGTGGCAGCCCAGACCCCCTGTGGTGCCGGGTTGACCCACTGACCTTCTCCATGGCCCAGTCTTGACCCCCCACCCCCAGGCCCGTGCAGGGCCCTGACCCCCCCAGGGGCCAACCCAGGGGCTGTGGGGACCCGCGAGGAGGCCGCCCTGCCCAGGCCCAGCCCCCACACTCACCGGACCATCCCCTCCCCGTGCCCGTGTCCAGGTTCTGGGGCGCCCCCCGGTGTGGGCTGGGGGGTCTTGAACCTGGGCCTCGCGCTCAGGGAAGCCCCTTCAGCACTGAGCCTCACCCCTGCAGCCTGTGTTCCAGCTCTTTCTCTCCAGAACATTCTGCCCCTCCCCCCGCCTCCCCCTGCGCTGCCCCTGCTGTCACTCCACCGTGTCGGTGTGGGTGAGTTTGGGAGCAGGCGGGCCCTGCGGGGGGGGGGGCTCTGGGGCGCCAGCCCCCCCACGGGGTGTCCTGCCATCAACAGGCTGCGTCACCCCCCCACCCCGCCGTCTGCCGAGGGTCTCATGGGGGCAGGGGCGAGTGTGGGCAGCCGTGCCCCCCCACAGGGCTCCCCCCGCCCCCACCCTGCTCAGGCGTGTCCCGGCTATTCCCTCTGACCCCCGGCCCCAAGAGCAGCAGGACGGTCGCGGCCCCGGCTTCGGGCAGGGCCGCCGGAAAACAGCGGAGAGGCCCGTTCTGGGGTTAGGGTTAGGGTCAGGCGAGGGTCTCTCGCGCCCCGGCCCGCCCCGCAGGTCTAAAGCAGCGACCTCTGCACAGAGATTCCCTTGACGAAGCACTTTCGGGGCAGGGCGAGGCCCTGGGTGGCCCCGAGGCTCCCACCGCCCCCTCCCTCCGCGCCCTGGGCAGACACACAAGGCCGCTATTCAAGCCGCTCGCTCGGCCCTCCCCACGCGCCCCTGCCAGGACCTCAGGGCCGTCACTCAGAGCCCGGAGCCGCCTTGGCGGAGGTGCTACCGCGGGGAGAGGGGTGCAGGGGGCCTCTCCCCAGCCCGGCCCACCAGTGGGCGTCGCGTGGGCCTGTGGCCCGCGGCAGGGAGGGTACAGCCCGGGGAGGCCGGGCAGGTGTGCAGGGGGGAGGGGGCGTGGGACAAGGACTGGGTGCAGGGTGGGGCGGGGCGTGGGCCCCGGGGGCTCTGCACCTGCAGAGGGTGGGAAGGGGTGACGGGGGGGGCGGGGCGTGCAGGACGCTGCGTGGTGCAGCCAGGCCTGGTGTCCCCGCAGGGAAGGGGGATGACGAGCTAGCGGCAGGGTAAGGTGTGGAGGGGTGAGTCTGGGCCCCCTCAGCCCCTTCGCGCCCCTTCACTCTGGTCCTCCCGAGGAGGGCCAGGCCCCCACCTGGCCCGGACCCCCGCCCAGCCCCCCTTGCGTCTGCTCCAGGGCTGCAGGCGGCCAGGCTGGCTTTCGGGCGCCCCTGCAGACAGGGCAGGGTGGGGGGGAGCAGGGACGCAGGGAGAACGCAGGGAGAAGGGGGCCGGGCGGCCCTCACCTTCGGGCTCTCAGCACCCCTGCGACCCATTTGGGGCGGGGGCCCGGGGGGGGCAGGTTTGGGGGTTCCAGCATTTAGCATCCAGGGTAGGGGTGTCCTCGACGGGGGAAGGGCCTCAGGGGCCCCTCCCGCCTCCTCCCTGCAATTCACCTCCACTCTGGGAGGCGGCCTCAGCCCTCGAACCCCTCCCGGCCCCCCACCCTGAGCCCCCCTGCGCTAGTCGAGCTTGCAGGGGGAGGGGCGGGGGAGGTGTCCCTGTTTCAGAGAAGCACGGAACATCCGGGCAGGTCAGACCCCAGCCGGCGGGGTCCGAGGGGCACGAAGGGCATGAGGACGCCCTCCAGGCCCCCAGCTCCCAGGGTCGCCCCCGGGACCCCCAGCCCCCACCCCCCAGGGGTCGCCGCTGTCCCCTGGCCGGGATGTCCTGTGGGGCCCCCACTCTGCTCGGGGCCAGCCCGGGGCTGCCGGGGGCGGCTGGGCATGAGCAAGGGCCAGGCTGATTCCTGCAGCCCCCACCCCCACCCGCCGCCCAGGGATCCCTGCTGTTCCCCCCCCCCGTCGGTGCGGCCTCGCCTGCCCCCCCCAGGCCTTCTCCGAGGGGAAGAAGTCTCTGAAAACTCCCCGTGGGGGGCCGGAGATAGCACAGTGGGGAGTGCACTTGCCTTGCCGAGCCCCCCCGCCGGGGTCGATCCCCAGGATCCCACAGGGTCCCCCAGCACCACCAGGACCCTGAGCACAGGACAAGGAGTCCACCCTGAGCATCGCTGGCTGCGGACAGAAAACCAAAACAAACAAAAAGAGAGTTTGACGGGCTGAAGGTGGGCTTCCTGAGGGAGGCACCGGGCTGGGCCCCCGGGACCCCATTTGGTCCCCAGAGACCTGGGGGTGTCACTCCCACTCCCCAGCCCAGAGGCGGGAGCAGCCCCTGAGCGCCACCAAACTCCCGGCCCAAAAAAATAAGATCAAGACATTTGGATAGTATTTAAGACTTTAAACTTAAAGTTTAAAACTTTAAGTATTAAAAACTTTAAACAGGATTTAAAACTTTCTATTGAGGAGGAGTCGGGGGCGAAGGGGTCGTGGAAGGGGGGGGACGGAAGCCCAGACAGGGGCTCTGAGCTTTCACCCGCGCCCCCCCCAGCAGGCGTCCGGACTGAGGTGAGGCGCGGGCGCCACCTGCTGGCCGCGGGGGGGATAGCGCCGTGTGTGCGGGCCGGCCGCAGCCAAGGTCTCCTCGGGCCGGGGTCAGCGGTTCGGGGCCAGCCCGCGGCCAGCATGGAACCAGGGTGGCCAGACGCAAGGCAAGAGCGGCCCCTGTGTGCTCTCTGACCCCCGCCATCTGGGGGTCAGACCTCAGGGCCCGGGGAACGTGTGGGACGGCGGGGAGGGACCCTGGGGTGGCCAGGAGCAAGGCGGGCATCTCCCCTGCAGTCAGCTCCCGCCCGACCCGGGGCCACAGCGGCACTGAGAGGTCAAGGGCCTCCCCTGAGGCCCTAAGGGACTTGCCAGCTCATGTGGGGGCCTCGTCCCCGGGGCCCTGAGTTCGGTGTTTGGGGGTGGGTGACTCCTGCCGTGTCCTGGGGGCCGGGTGGTGGCCCGGGTCCACCCTGCGGGGTCTGGGCGGCTGCTCCCAGCCTGCGTGAGGCCGGGGTTGGACTCGGGGATCCGCATCACAGCCCGAGTCTGGCCCTTGTTGTCACCCCCGGGCCCCGCGGAGTCCTCTGCGCTTCCTTCCTGGCACGCCGCCGCCCCCCCCCCCGAACTGCTCGGTTTGGGGAGGCTCTGGGAGCTCCCGGAAGGTTCCAGAAAGGCCACAGCAGCGCTTGGAGTCAGCTTTAGTCAGAGCGCGTGATGCACCCACTGCATTGGAGGTGGCGTGTCTTCTTGGGCCACCCTGGGGCCCCGGGTCTCCCTCCCCGGGGCCTCCCTCCCCCCGGCCTCCCTCCCCCGGGCCTCCCTCCTCCGGGCCGCCCTCCCCAGGGCCGCCCTCCCACGGGTCCCCTCCCCCGGGCCTCCCTCCCTTGGGTGCCCCCCCCCCCGCTCCGGCCTCCGGAGTCTGTCCTCGCCGGCCCATTTGCTCCCCCCAGCCTCTCTGGGCAGGCACGGGGCACCGCTCACCCGCTCCTCTGAGCCTGGTGGCCGCGGTGAGGCCAGGCCGGCCTCTGTGGCAGGCTGGGACGCGGGCGCCCGCCAGCACAAGTGGCCCTCACAGGCGCCACGGCGGCCGGGCACGCAGGACTGCCAGGTGACCACAGCCCCAGGAATGTCCCTGTGTGCACGTGACCGGGAGCACTTAGACAGGGAGGGACCCGCGGGGGAGGCGGGGGGCGGGCGTCCCCACGGGGGAGAGGGGCCCAGCCCCAGGAGACCCCCAGAAGGTGCCTCAGGGTGCAGGCCCCGCAGCTGGGTGGGGGCAGTGGGGGGCACGGCAGGGCTCCCTGGAGGAAGGCGCCCGCGCCAGTGGCCTGGTACCACATGGCACTGTCCGTCCTCACTCAGAGGCGCAGCCGGTGCTTCTGGGGGTGCTGGACCAGCAGGTGGAGCGGCCCAGGAGACCCACAGGGACCTCGTTTTCCCAGGGCCCCCTCCTGTGACTGCAGGGGGCTCTGAGTCCCCGCCCCCTCTCTGAATCCCCTGCACCCCTCTCTGAATCCCCGCCATCTCTCTGAATCCCCCGTCCCCCTCTCTGAGTCCCCCCCACCCCTCTCTGAGTCCCTGCCCCCTCTCTGAGTCCCCGCCCCCTCTCTGAGTTCCCGCCCCCTCACTGAACCCCCGCCCCTCTCTGAGTCCCCGCCCCCTCTCTGAGTCCCCGCCCTCTCTGAGTCCCCGCCCCCTCTCCGAGTCCCCCGCCCCCTCTCTGAGTCCCCGCCCCCTCTCTGAGTCCCCGACCCTCTCTGAGTCCCTGCCCCCTCTCTGAGTCCCCCCCACCCCTCTCTGAGTCCCCGACCCTCTCTGAGTCCCTGCCCCCTCCCTGAGTCCCCGCCCCCTCTCTGAGTTCCCGCCCCCTCACTGAACCCCCGCCCCTCTCTGAGTCCCCGCCCCCTCTCTGAGTCCCCGCCCTCTCTGAGTCCCCGCCCCCTCTCTGAATCTCCTGCACCCCTCTCTGAATCCCCGCCCCCTCTCTGAGTCCCCGCCCCCTCTCTGAGTCCCCGCCCCCTTTCTGAATCCCCCACCCCCTCTCTGAATCTCCTGCACCCCTCTCTGAATCCCCGCCCCCTCTCTGAGTCCCCGCCCCCCTCTGAGTCCCCCACATCCCTCTCTGAGTCCCCAGCCCCCCTCTCTGAGTCCCCGCCCCTCTCTGAATCCCCTGCACCCCTCTCTGAATCCCCGCCCCCTCTCTGAGTCCCCGCCCCCCTCTGAGTCCCCCACATCCCTCTCTGAGTCCCTGCCCCCCTCTCTGAGTCCCCCGCACCCCTCTCTGAGTCCCCCTGTCCCTCTCTGAACCCTGGCGGTGTTGCCTTGCGTGGGGTCAGGGGGTGCAGAGGGAGGGTCAGTGTGGGGCGAGCAGTCGCGGGGCTCGGCTCCTCCTCCCCACCCCAGAACTGGCCGGGACACTCGCCCGTAGGCCTGGGTGTCGCGGGAGCCAGGCGCTGGCCCTGGGAATGACCGCGGGGTATGGGGGCCCCCCAGCACTTCTGCGGCACGCGAGAAAAACCACTGCTCACTCGGCGCCGTGAGGCCCCACCTGGGTGAAGGGGCGGAGGGGGGAGACCCCGCCCAGAAACTTTCGGTCCTGGGAGCCGGTGGCAGGGCTGAGGCCAGCTCTGGGCAGGTGCAGGGGCGCTGTGGGGCAGAGAGCGACCCCTGCTGTTCGTGAGCGGTAGCTCAGGGATGCTGAGCGCAGCCGGGCGGAGAGCGACCCCTGCTGGCCCTGAGCGGGATCTCAGTGGGTGCTATAAGCAGCCAGAGCGACCCCTGCTGGCCATGAGCGGGATCTCAGTGCATGCTCTAAGCAGCCAGAGCGACCCCTACTGGCCCTAAGTGGGATCTCCGTAAAAGCTGTGAGCAGATGGGCAGAGAGCGACCCCTGCTGGCTCTCAGCGGGATTCCAGTAAACGCTGTGAGCAGAGGGGGCAGAGCGACACCTGCTGACCCCGAGCAGGATCTCAGTGGATACAATAAGCAGCCATAGCGACCCCTGCTGGCCCTAAGTGGGATCTCAGTAAAAGCTGTGAGCAGCAGGAGCAGAGCGACACCTGCTGGCCCCGAGTGGATCTGTGGATGCTCTGAGCAGCTGGGCAGAGAGCGACCCCTGCTGGCCCTGAGCGGGATCTCAGCAGATGCTGTGAGCAGCGAGACAGTGACCCCTGCTGGCCGCGAGCGGGATTACACTCCGCAGTGGGAAGGAACCTTCAGACCACAGGCAGCTCATGTGTGGTCCCTTCCACTCCTGGGCAATTGCAACTCCGGCGAATGCTTTTCCAACAACGGGTGCAAGCAGGAAGGCCTGGCTGGGACCCCGGCCTTAGGCGGAATGTGTCTGGGTCAGCCCAGGGGTCTGTGCCACGAGTCTCCTCCCAACCAAGCAGCAGGTGAACCGGCCGTGGGGCGTGGTTCCTCCTGCTCCTGCCCGTGCCCAATGCCCCCCAGGGCCCCTACTTTTCCGCTCTCAAATGAGAGCAGGGCACCCGTTCTCCCAGCACTATTGGGGGCTCGCTTGCGGTGGTGAACCACGGGCCAGGACTCGTCTGAGGGCGACGGGGTTTGAGGAAAATGGACCTTTTCTTCCTCTTCTGGGGCTGACGTAAGCAGCGCTGCCCCCAGGACGGGCCACAGCTCACTGAGTCTCCTGCGGTCAGGGCCGCTGCTGGTGGTGCACCCTGGCACCTTCCCCTCTGTAGAGACCTCATTTCTGGGGGCACCCGAGCCCTGCAGGAACCTCCCGGTGCTCCCAGCATTAGGGCTCAGCAGAATCCACAGATGTTTTCGGAAATCCAGCCGCAGCCTCGGTTCCGTGGACAACTCAGGATTTTTCTCTCGGGAGCTGGGTCGCCCGAGTCATGCGCCCACTTGTTCTGTCTCGTGCTGGGGCGTGAGCTGTTGGGAATGCAGAGACGCAGCATCTCTGGGCTGCTCGCGCTGCTGGGGGCACAAGGGGGCGCCCCAGGCCCTCTCTGGGGGGCTCTGCTCCTCCAGTACTGGGACCCCAGGCTCAGCCAAGCAGAACAAAGGCTCGGAGTGGTGTAACCCCGAAGCGAAGGGGTCCTGAAACAGGCTGGGATGGCTGGAGTGAGCCACAGGGGGTGGGAAGCGGCCAGGCAGACATGCTGGACCATCAGAAGCTGAGATCAGGGGCAGTGACCGCTACTGGGTACCCCATGGTCACTGTCCCCCCGTCTCCTGGATTCTGAGGGGGTGTGTTGTTTGGGTTGGATGTTGGGTCGCAGCCGGTGGTGCTGAGGGCTACTGCTGTACCACCACTCACTCTGGTCCCAAGCCTTTCGGGGGTGGGAGTGGGCACACCCAGCAGTGCTCAGGGCTTAGTCCTGGCTGTGCTCAGGGTTTGGGATGCTGTAAGGCAGAAATACAAAGGGCTGGAGACTGGCCAATGGTCCCATAACGGCTAAAGCAGCCCGCTGAGACAGATGACCCCATCACAAGTGGAACAGAGAGGGAAGAGTGGCCAGAGAGAGAGCACTGCAGGTAGGGAACTTGCCTTGCATGTGGTGGACTCCAGCCTGATCCCCAGCGTCCCAACTGGTCCCCAAGGACCACCTGGAGTAATTACTGGGTGCAGAGCCAGGAGTAACCCGAGTATCACAGGTGTGGCCCCAAACCAAAAAAAAAAAATCTTGGAAGGGAAGAGACAAGTCAAATGGGACACGGCAACGTCTGTGGCCAAGAATGGAGGGCAGCCTGGTGGGGAAGGGTGTTGGTGTGGTATGTGGACTTTGGTGGGGAAGGACACACCCAGCGGTGCCGTGGCTCACTCCTGGCAGTGCTCAGGGGACCGTAGGTGATGCCTGAGTCGGCCGCTTACAAGGCAAGCGGCTTAACCCATGTCTGACCTCTCCAGCCTGGCAGCGTGTTTCCGGAAAGGGGAAACCTGAATCACTAAAAGGTTTTCTTGTTTAAAAGCTGCCAGGGATCAAATTCAAGACGTGGCACGCAAAGCAAGTGTCCCGCTGCTGACCACCCCCGAAAACAGCCTGAGACCCTCCGTGCTCTCGACTGGGAAAAAAAAAAAAGTGCCAAGGCTGCTGAAATCTAGTGTATAATCACTTTATTGGTCTTTCCAACTTTTGTGGCGTCAGGGATTGAACCCAGGACCTCGCATGTGCCAGGCACCTGCTCATCGCTGAGTCACTCCCGTCTGAGAAGAAAAGTCCCAGTATTTCCCACAGCGCGGCAGCTCTCCAGTATGAAAGACGGATTTCCCCCCAGAAAGTCAGTCCTTCCCACAAGACCCTGGGGGCTGGGCAAGCACGAGGCCCACCAGCCGCCGTGCACAGGACCCAGGCTGGAGGTCTCTGTCCAGGACAGAGCCGGGCAGGTCTTGCCACTTGTCTGGGTGCTTGGGGACCCCCGGGCCACCTTTCCCGCACACTGCCACCACCTTGCTCAGGCCAAGTCGGGCCCTGAGAGAGAAGGACGGAGGCTCTTTGAACGGGTCGGGATGCGGGACGCTCCGCAGGCAGCCTCCGACTGACTGATTCCGGGGCAAGGAGTCGAACGACCCAGCCTCGGGTGGAGACAACGGGCACTGCCAGGACACCACCCCACACGGGCAAGGCGACAGCGTCCTCCCAAGGCACTTTAAGGTTTGCACGGCCAGGGGAGAGCCTCCCTAGCAACCCAGGGAGGAAGCCACGGTTACCGATGGCCCTCCTCCAAGGCTGGGCAAGCCGCACCCCCGTACCTCTGGCCCCAAGGGGCAGCAGCGGGCAGAGCCGATACCAGGCTCTGGTGATCCCTTAGTTTTCTTTTTTGGGCCACCCTGGGGACAGGACGCGCCAGCTGGGACTCTCAGCACCGACCCTGCAGAGCTGCCTCCGGGAAGACCACACTCCTCCGAGCACTCCCCCCGGGGAAGAGACCCTGTTCCGGGACAGAGGTCACTGTGATGGCGTTTGTGCTTTCGGTGTTGAGCTGAGGACACGAGATGCAGGCCACCACAAACAGTGAAATGCTCCTGAGCACCGGTGGGCAGGCCCCGGGCCCCCCGAAGGTGCCCGCTGCACTTGGCCTGAGGGGCGGTGCAGGGACAGCTTTTTCTCAGCAGCCTGGTGGCCCGTGCATGCTTGAGCACGACACCCACCTCCATCTCCATCACCCCAAACCCCTGGACCACGGGGGCACAACGGGTGGAAGACGGGCTGGCAAAGGGAAGGCCCGAAGCAGGATTATGCAAGTTCCTGGCCAACAGTGTGGGCAGTGGCCACCAGTCCAGGCTCTGCCCCTGTCGCCTGGGGGCCATTTGTGAAATACTGGCTTTGGTTCTGGTGGCCACACCTGGCGGAGCTCGAAGCTCACTCCTGGCTCTGCGCACGGGGCAGCGGGGGCGGGGGGACACTCCCGGTGGGTTTCGGGGGACGCTGCGGGGTGCCGGGGATTGACCCCGGGTTGACCGTGTGCAGGCAAGCGTCCTCCTGCTGGACTGGACACTCTCCCGGTCACTGCCGAGCGTGACGCAGACAGACACGCAGGCAGGGGCAGGCACCGACGGACACACAAGCAGTCTCCCGGGCCGAGGCTGGACGCCTTTATTCTCCCTGCCCGCTGGCCCGCCCTCTGCGGCTCAGGACGCTGTCCCCTGGGGCTCTCGAGGGATCACGATGACGTCTGCCCGTCACTTCCGCCAGCGCAGCTCTTGGGACAGAGAGAGATTTTGTCTCAGCTGCCAGGCCCTTCTGCCGGACCACCAGGGCAAAGGGAGGGCTGGTCAGGGCAGCTGTGGGCCTGGGTGCCCAGAGGGCCCCGTCTGCTGTCCCACCCACTGACTCGGCACAGAATTTCACCAGGAAAACCAAACAGTCAAATCTTGAGGTTTCCTTCTGTTTGTTTGGCCACACCTGGCGATGCTCGGGGCTTGCTCCTGGACTCCTGGCTCTGTGCTCAGCAATCACTCCTGGTGGGGATCCGGGGACCATCTGGGCTACTGGGGCCTGAACCTGGGTCAGTCGAGTGCCAAGCAAATGGGTAGGCACACGCCTTGCACACTGCTGACCAACCGGGTTTAATCCCTGGCAGCCCATATGGTCTCAGGAGTGACCCCCGGAGCAGAGAGCCAGAAGTGGCCTCTGAGCACCGCTGGGTATGGGCCCCAGACCAAACCAAACCCTGTCACCCAGAAGGGCCCTTGACCTTTCAGAAGAAAACAAAAAACAAAAAGCCACCAGATGGGGTTGGAGTGCCAACAGCACAGCGGTGTAACATCTGCTTTGCAGGGGCTGGCCTGGGTTTGACCCCTGAGCACTGCCAGGTGTGGCCCGGGCCTCCCCCCACCCAAAGAAAAAAATAATAATAATAAATTTTAAAAACTAAAAATGACGACGACAAAACCCAGACCGGCATCTCCAGAGCCCGGGCTGGTCTGCGAGGGCAAACGGTGCAGACCGCTGCAAACCTCCCGCGTGCCCGGCTCCCCTCGGCCCCTGCAACAGGCCCTGCCCGCCGCCCGCCGCCCAGGGGAGGGGAGGGGAGGGCCTCACTCAGGTGCCTGAAGCTCCAGTTGCAGCAGAGGACGAAGTAGCCGGTGAAGAGCATGGTCACGCTGCCCACGCCGCTGCGCACGGACGTGCCGCACTTGAGGCAGCCTGCGGAGACACGGGCACGGGCGGGGTCAGGGCCGCGGGCGGGGGTCGGGGCCGCCGCACCCCGGCTCCACGCGGCTCCCTGGAGAGAGCGAGCGAGCGAGCACTGTGGGCTCGCGAGCGAGTCCAAAACCCCGATTCTGTCGATTACAGGAGAAAACCCTACTGTCAAGTACAGGGAAAAGCGGGGGGCGGGGCGAGAGCGCCTATTGGGCGAGAGCCTGCCAATCACGCCGGCGCCGCCAACGAGCAGTGGCCCCGCCTGATCCCGCGGTCCACGGCTCCGGCCTCACCTCTTTGAACTGCGGCCAAGAGACTGGTGAGAGAGAGGTTGGAGGGGGTGAGGCCGGCGGGTTCCAGGCTCCTGAGACCGGTCCAGCTTCTTCCCAACAAAGGAACTACGGTTCCGAAGAGAAGCCGACATGGGTCAGGGGTCACGGCCCGCGGCCCACACCCGGTGCCCCCAGAGGCACCTTGGCCAGGGGGAAGGGCAGGAGTGTGGTGCGGGCACGCCCCTTCCCCTGCACCCTGAAACACTTGTGATTGCGGGGGTGCGGGGTTCTTTGGCCACGCCCGGCACTGTCGCGGGTTCCTCCCACTCAGAATCAGTCCTGGTGGGCCCAGGAGACCTGGCGGGGTGTCTTGGACTGACCCCGGGCTCACCATGTCCCAGGCCACCGCCCTGCCTGCTGGCTTTTTGCTCAGGCCCGGTGGTGACCTTCTGACTATACTGTCCAGCGGGTCCTTGTGGACAGGCCGCAGCAAGCGCCCACTTAGGGTTTCTACCATCTGCACCCGTCTCAGCGAAACAGCCGGCCTTGCTAGGAAATGCCCCTTGGGCTGGCCCGGCCCGGCCGGCGGCCAGTGGCCACTGCCCAGCACTGCAGGGCTCATGCAGCACGGAACTCAAGGAAAGGGCTCCCGAGCCTTGGGCGGTGCCCCCCTGCTCCGCTCTCGGAGGGCCATCAGCCAGGACAGGGCCACGGCGCCGACGACCCCGGAGACCTCTCCCTACCTCGCCCAGTGTCTATCCGCACACTCCTGACCCGGGTCCCTTCCCCAGTCAGCCCTGAGCACTGCCAGGGGGGCCCCCAGATAGTCAAAAGGCTAAGTAAGGTAGGGCCGATGACCCTCGGGGGCCTCAACATCTACATTAGAAAAGGCGCGTGTAGAGCTGGCTGGGGAACAGAGTCCAGGGGCTGCAGAGGACGCTGGACACCAGGCCGAGGTCAGCAGGAATGGCCACTAGGCCGGCCCGAGCAGCCCAGGGCACCAGCACACTGGGGTCAGCTCTCGGCGCATGCGGCGGAAAGGCTGGGCACTACAGCTCAGCCGGGAGGGCACTGCTGGCCCTGCACGCAGCTGGCCTGGGCTCTATCCCCGGCATCCCATATGCTCCCTGAGCACCGCCACGCAGAGCTAGGAGTAAGCCCCGAGCACTGCTGGGCGTGACCCCAAAAGCCAAAATTAAACAAAAATGGGGGCAGGGATGCTGAGTAGCCACAGATGTGGCCAGGTGGGGAGAAGGGGGAGGTGCAGCTGCCCTGAGCCCCAACAGCTCACAAAACCAGCAAGACCCCGTGAGCAGAGCACCCGGCAAGGAGCCGCCCCGTGCAGCAGTCCACAGAGCACTGTCTGTGGAGCACCACAGCCAAACAGCCGTTCTCAGGCCTGCAGTGCTCACGGCATCTAAAGACAGTCTCTCTGTCCTACAAGAGGAAAAAATGACGGGGGTGGGGGGCCCTCACTGGCTCTCTCGGAGGCCTCCAGCTGCGCTGGGGTGCAGGTGCTTCTGGAGACGCCAGAGTCCAGCCCCGTCCCTGTGAGTCACTCCCAGCGGCCAAGGCTTGGCTCTCGGGGACTCGTGTTCCCAGTGTCACGGTCCCCTCCCCCTGGCCAGTCTTGGTCCCCGTCTGGCCCGCCTGACTTTGGGACGGACTGTGCGTCCAGCCGGGGGCCCCGGGGCCTCGCCCCCCGCTGACTGCGAGGGCCTGTGGCATAACCGAATGCACACGGCTCTCAGCCCGCCCAGCCCCATCCCGGTGCCGTGGTCCCCTGGACACTGCGCGGGGCCCCTGAGTGAGGGGGGCGGGGGCCAGGAGAAACCTCCTCCCCCCCACCCAGGGCCCTGACACGCCTGGGGACAGTGAGGCACGGAGGAAAGACACAGACGGCTGGTCTGGTCTGGGGGCCACGCTGGGCGCTGAGGGTCACTCCGGGAGGGGGGGGGGCTCAGGACCCCCGGGGGCTGCTGGGGACGGAGCCCACGCTGGCCACGTGCAAGGCAAGTGTCCTAACCACCGGACTCTCTCTCTGTGGCCCCTCGGGCCGGGGCCCTAAGCCCCCCACTCCGTGGCCCAGGCGGGTCCGGCCGAGTGGGCTCCCCGAAGGCGCCTTCTTACCCTGAGAGTGGCTCTCGCCCTGGGGACTGACGAGGGGCGGCCTCAGCGCCACCAGGTCCCAGTACTGCAGCCTCCCGGGCAGCACCCCGAGCCCCAGGTAGGCCGGGTACAGCTCGGGCAGCCACTGCAGCCCCAGCGCGCCGGCCGCTGCCGTTGGGGGGCTCTGCTGGGCGAGGGGCGGGGCTGGCAGCACCCCCGGGGGGGTCTTGGCTTGGGGCCAAGCACCCGGCGTGGCCTCCCCACACCCTAGCTGGCTCAGCAGCGAGGCTCGGGGCGCGGGGGGCCCCCGAGGGGGGCGGGCCTCGGCTTCCTGGGCCGGGAGGAACGCGGCAGTCAGAGTGGCCAGGCTGGGGAAGGCGGCCTTCGGGCCAACCCGCGGCTCCCTGCCAGGCGGGCTCCTCGGAGGAGGCGGCGGCGGCGGAGGCGGCGGCAAACTCCAGCCGGGAGCTGCATCTCGGGCCCGCGGCCCGGGGCCCAGAAGGTCCTTCTTGGAGTGACCACTCGCGGACACCCGCGCTACCGCCACGCTCTCCCCGGCCTTGCCTGTGCCCCCGCAGGCCCCTCCACCAAGGGGGGGTCCGGGGCCTGGGGCCTCCTGGCCCGGCTTGGCCTCGCTCGGGCTCCCTCGCAGACGGAGACGGAGGCTCGGCGGTCCCGGGGCCAGTGCCCGAGTCTCAGAAGCGGCCACGCCTGGGGACACACGTGAGATGTGCTCGCTGGCCCTGGGCTGGCCCTCGGGGCCGAGACCGGTGGTGGAACTGCGGGAGTCACCCCTCGGGGTCCCGGGCGCTCTCCCCGGAAGCGTCTGTCCAGAGGGAGCCGGTCTGTCCGCACCGAAACGGGCCGAGGCGGCCTCCACGTTCTCAGCTGAGGCCGAGGGGCAGCTTCTCTCCGGCTGGGGCGGGGAGGGTCCCCCGGGGCCCCGGGGCGAGGCTGCTTCCGTGCGCGCCGGCTCGCTTCCCCGTTGTCGCCCGGCTCTCGGGGTCCGGGGGGCGCCGCCCGCTGCTGTGGGCGCGGCGTTTCCCGACACTCGGAGGGAGCCCGGGGCCGGGTTCCTGATGTCGCCACCTGCCTCGCTGGAACCTGGGCCTCCCACGCTGACCTCTCGCGGAGGGAGCGGCTGGAAGGGGCTTCCCGGCGTGCCCCTCGTCATCTGGGCGCTCGGTCCCCCGACTCCCACTCCCGGCTCCTTCTCCTCCTGGACGGGCCCTTTCGTCTTTTTGGCACTTGCGCGTGGAGCTGGTTCGGGCGGAAGCGCTTTCTGGTCCTCACGGCCAGGGGCTCTGATCTTCTTACAGTGCGGCAAGTGGGACTTCAACCGCTTGAACGGCTTCTTGCAGTAAGGACACACTTCCATGCTGTGCGGAATAGCACCCTCCTATTCCTGGGGAAAAAAAGAAAAGAGAAAATGTGGGATTATGGAGGGTACAGAGTTTGAAGCTGGACTGACAGCACAGCGGTAGGGCATTTGCCTTGCACATAGCCGACCCGGGTTCGATTCCTCCGCCCCCTCCCGGCAAGCTACTGAGAGTATCCCACCCACACGGCAGAGCCTGGCAAGCTACCCGTGGCGTACTCGATATGCCAAAGACAGTAACAAGTCTCACAATGGAGACATTACTGGTGCCCGCTTGAGCAAATCGATGAGCAACGGGATGACAGTGAGAGTGATCATGACAGAGTCTGAAAACAGAAGACCGAGTTTATGTATTCTTGATTCTACTTACGCCTATTTTAAATTGAGGTCTTCTAGGAATCAATCATTATAAAACACAATTGACTTCCTTCAGCATTCCTTATGAATGGTAAGCAAGCTTCCAAATTCAAGTCTAATCAATAAATGTGACATTTATTGGACAATAATGGACAAAGTGTTCAAACTACCAGTCAGAATAGAATATTGACACCAATGTCATAGCAAATCAACTAGCTATCCCATGAGCACCACCAGGAGTAATTCCTGAGTGTATGAGCCAGGAGTAACCCCTGTACATTGCTGGGTGTGACCCAAAAAGCCAAAAAAAAAAAATAAGTACTAGTATACATATGTACACTCAAGTACACAAACGTGCAAATTAGTGTGCAAATATACAGGCAGGTACACTTACATGTAAAGGTATATAATGCACAAATAATTTGTACATGGACTAAACATGGGCCCTACCTTTTAGCCTGCGGGACAATGAATTATTAACTATGTTAATGTTAACTATGTTAATATTAATGTTAGCATACATATTAACAATTACGTACAGCCCATATGTATTTGTGAAATATGTTCAACACAAGCACAATGTGAAAAAATTATACCATCTATCACCAGTCGCATCTTTTTGTTCATATCCCAAATTTGGAAAAGCATTTAACCCCACCGTTCAGTTGAAACTCATTTCCTTCTCTTACATTTCTTGCTCTTTCTACAAAGTTCCATGTCTACCCCGACTACAGCCATATTCTTAAAACCCAGCCCAGCCCGGCACAGGCTGCTTCACGAGTGAATTCTTCCTCCAGCCGTAATCGTGCAAATACCATCACTGTACAGTACCATGACTGACAGCATCTTCTGACTACCCCCCTCCAAAAAAAAAAAAAAAAGTTAACACGTGAGATCCTAAAACCATTCACCAAAAATACAAAACACCAAAACATAATCCGGGTGAACGCACGTGGGAAGCAACCAGCTCACCTGCTCCCCCAGGAGCCGGGCAAACTACACGTTCTCTACCAATCGATTTCACGCAAACTATTTTCTGGGGAGGTTTCCTTCCAGCAAGCTAATAAACGTTCCCCGGGGGGCCGTTGAGGTACTGACATTAGCCGGTCCACGGTCCGCGAGCCTCGGGCGGGCTGCGCGCGCCCCGCCAGCTCCCCGTGCGCCCCGCCAGCTCCCCGTGCGCCCCGGGGACGTCCCCCCCGCGCCCCTAACGCGTTTGGCTCACGGGCTTTGGCCCCGGGGACCCCGGCGGCGAGAGGGCGCCGGGGCTGGAACCCGGGTCGGCGCGTGCCAGGCGGCCCCGGTTCTCTTACCGAGCCTTGGGGAGATGTTGCGGTGTCTGCAGCTCCGCGTGCTTTGGCGAGGGCCGTGGGCCACCCCGGAGGAACGGACCCTGCGCAAGACACGGAGACGGAGGGGACTGGGGCTGGGGCTGGGGGACGGCTTGCACGGAGGAGGGGCGGGGCCGGGGCTCGTGCCAAGCGCCCGGGCGGCGGAGGGCAGCAGCCCCCCGCGGCCCCCGGCCCCCTCCCCTCCCGCGCGCATCTCCCGGCCGGCCCGGGCCCCCGCTTCCCCGGGGGGCGCGCATGGCCCCGTCACAAAGGGCTCCTCCTGCGGCTCCGGGAAGCCCCCACGGGAGCCTGCCCGCCCTCTCCTAGACGGAGGGCGCGGGGGTTGGGGGTGCGGAGTCGGAAGCTCCGCGCAGCCCTGGCCCGGGGCAGCGTGCCCACCTGTGGCCGCCCAGCCCGGGCGCCCCGCACCGTGACGCCCGCCCGCGCGTGCGCGCCGCTGCCGCCGCCGCTTCCGGGACTCGCAGCGGGCCGTCCGCGCAGCTGCCTGAGGGGCCTCCGCTGTTTCGAGGAGGAAAACACAAGCCCCCCACCCCCACCAAGCAGCCCGCGTTACCTCACAGAGCGCCCCCGCCCAGGCCCCGGATCCTCCGATTGTGACGTCCCCCAACCGCTCGGGCGCGGACACGGGCCTCCGGGACGGCGCGGAGCCGCGAGCCGGCGCGGCGCGAGCAGGCGAAAGCGCGGGCCACCTCTGCCGAGGGCCTCTCTCCCCGCTGGGCGCCTCCGTCGCGCCGCCCCGCCCGCCGTGGGCCCGCCTTTTCCTGTGGGCGGGGCCGGGCGGGCGGCGCCGCGGCGCAGGCGCGGGAGGGCGGGGCCCGCGGCCGCGGCGACATGGGGGGGCGCGGAGGAGGCGACGCCGGAAGTGGCGGGGGGACGGGTCCCACCGAGGGCTCCTCTCCGCCGGCGGCGTCCACCCGAGCGGCGGCGCGAGCCAAGGCGCGGGGGGGTGGGCGTGGCGGCCGCCGGAGCCCCGCGGCCTCTGTTCCCGCCGGGAGCCGGGCGGCGCCGCGCCGCTCCCCGCCGCCGGCTGCCATGAGCGAGCGCCTCCGGCCCAGGTGAGCCCGCCGGCCCGCGGGGTCGCGCGCGGGGGCGGGGGCGGGATGCGCGACCCCCGCCGCGGCGCCCGGGGGCCCCGAGGAGCGCCCGGCGCGCCCCCGGCCCGGCGCGCCCCCCGGACCCCGCGGCCGGAGCCGAGTCCGGGGGTCCCGGCGAGGGGGCGCGGGGGGTCCCGCACGCCGGGGGCCGGGAGCGGGCGGGGAGCAGCGTGTCCCGGGCGGGCGCGGGCGGCGCCCCCCGGCCGGGCAGCTGCGGCCTCTCCCCGCCCCCCACCAAGGTCAGCGTCCAGGCCTGGGCTGGGCCCCGCCGCGGGGGCCGGGCCGGGGGGGGGGGGCGAGCGGGAGGGCCGCGGGGCCCGCCGCCGGGACGGTTGTGGCCCTGGGGCCGGGCCGGGCCGGGTTCGAAACTGTTCCTGGGGGCCGCGAGCCGTTTGAGGGGTAGCGCGGAGCCCCGCTGTCCCCCCACTGCGGCCCCCCGGGGCCCCGCTCGCGACCCCGAGTGTCCCGTGGGGCCGCGGGGCCGCCTCCTTGGGCAGGGGCGTGGGCTTAGTGGATGAGCCCACTTAGCCCACTCGAGAAGGAAACTGCGTGGTTTGTCCTCGCGTCCACCCGTGAGAAAGGGGTGCGGGGAGAGGACGCCCCGAGGGGCTCCCCGGGGTAGCGGGCGGGAGTTTTCCTGCCGATTAGAACAGTCCCAACAGGTGGCGTGGGGTGAAGTGGACACCGGGCACTGGAGTTCCAGGGCCGAGGGAGGCAGCGTCTGTGCTCCCGGCGGCCCCCGCATCCCCCTCACCCCCTGATGGACCTGGGCGCTCCCCGCACCTCCCCTGCCGGGGTGGTCAGGTCCCCGGGACCCTGCGCTGGGTGGCCCCTTCCGGCACATCCCCTGCTGGACCAGGGCTTCCTGGGCTTCCGCAGAGGGTGCTGGCTGGGCTCAGGAGTTGGGGCGCCGGCTGGCCCTGGTGTAGGAGAGAGCAAACGAGAGTCAGGAGCACCCCCCATCTCCCCCCACCCGGGGCAGGGGTGATGAGACCTGCCTCTGCTTCCGTCCCAAACCCCGCCAGGGTGCCAGGGTGCCAGGGTGCCGGCAGGCTGCAGGAGCCCGGACCTCCCGCGAGGGGGTGGCTCGTCCCCAGGACTGGGCGCAGATAACCTGAGTGTGCTGGTGGCTTTGATCTGCCTGGCGTGTTGGTACTGGTAGCACTGGGCCATGAAGAAGGCCTTTGATTTGCAGGGGGGGGGGGAGGGGGGTCTTAGCTCGGCTCCTGCCCTCCTCGGGGTACCGTGGCTCAGCGCTGCCCGCTCAGCGTCTGCAGCTCGCTCTTGCCCCGGCCCCGGGCTGGTTCCTCCACTTTAGGTTGGTCTGAGAAAGTTGTTTTTCTTTCTCCAGTGCCCCTAGCTCTTCCCCTCCCCCCTCAGGTGGTTTTTCAGATCATCTCACTTGTCCCGGGTTGACCCGGATGTGAGGCGTGAAGGCGCCTATTAGCCACAGCTGATGTTCTCTTTTTATCATGTATAGTGATTTTTTTTTCTTTTTTGGGACAGGAAAAACTTTTTTCTGTTCCTTTCCCCCCCCCCTTTAAGTTTGAAAGCCACCCAAGTCTCCGTTCGCCCAGATTCCTTCTCAGCTCAGTGGAGGATGATAGGAAGCTTGGAGAGAAGCGGGGTCGGCCTGCTTACGAGGAGCAGGCTAGACATTAATCTGTAACTAGGTGGCCAGGGTGAGCCTAATCAGTTACAGGCAGCTCAGATGAGAGCCTGGTCTGGGGCGTTCGTGTCAGAAGCTGTCATCTGGCCGATGGTGCGGAAGGGTGGAACGCGGAGCTGTGATCCTGCCAATTATTAACGATTTGTTGGAAGAGGAATGCTTCAAAGGAGGGGTCTGGGAGGGCCCGGGGACAGAGCACGCCGGGACTGCTGCCTGCTGGCCTCGCGTCTAGAACCTTCTGCAGGAGAGGGCCCCTGCTCGGAGAGACTCTGGGCACCCAGGTGGAATCCGCAGGAGCTCCCCGACCTCCTTCCCTCCCACTCGAGTCTTGCCCCCAGCTCCCGGGATGCTGAGACCCACCTTGCCGGCCGGAAGGACACGCACCCGTTCTCAAAGGGGAAATTGGAAGGCTTGGGTCAGGCTCTTGGTGCGTGACTCAGCTGCCCCAAGCACCCTCAGCTGTTGGCACATTGGTCACGGCGTCTGGGGGCCTGTCAGTGAGCTGCTCCTGGGGCACCCGCCGGCCCCTCGCAAGGAGGGTGGCACGGTTCCACCAGCGCTGCTTCCGAGAGGGCGGGTCTGGCGCTTGCCTTGCGCACGGCCAGCCCCTGTTGGATCCACCCCTGGCAGCCCATACGGCCGCCCCCGCCCTCCATCACCGCCAGGAGAGTAAGCCTGAGTGCTGAGCCAGGAGTCACCCCTGAACATCATCGGATATGGCCCCCAAACAAACACCCCCAATCTGATTTCCTGGGATGAAGTTTATGGGCAAGAGTGGGCTTATTGGGGCTAGGGTGATAGCACAGCGGGTAAGGTATTTGCCTTGCACGTGGTCAACCCAGGCTCGATTCCCAGCCTCCCATCGGTCCCCTGAGCACAGCCAGGGGTATTTCCTGAGTCAGAGCCAGGAGTAACCCCTGCGCATCGCCGGGTGTGATCGAAAAAAAGAACGGGCTTATTTTACAGGCGTGGGATGTTCCACGCCTCGGGATGGCCTGGGGTACCCCCTGCTGGTTGGCTGTTGCTCTCTCAAAACCACCGGGCACGTTCTCGTGCATTCCAGGCCGGACACCCGACCCATACTCAGTGCAGAAGCCGAGGGTGCAGTGCAGCCAAGGATGGCGATTGGGTGCTCCCCGCCTCTTGGCCTTAGGAGAGGGCCTGCTGCCCTCCCAGTGGACGGCGTCTAGGGAAGGTGCACCGGACGCCCGGTAGGAAATGCCAGGGACTACTCGCACCTCTCACTAGGCCTTGGCCGCCGCCGAAGTGTGGGTATTATTTGAAGGCCGGAGAGGCAGACCGGGAGGCTGAGGTCTTGCCCTGTGTCTGCCCGCCCGGCTCCAGTTCCCAGCACCCTGGAGGACCCCTGACCCTTGGGCACTGCCAGCGGCCATTGCTGAGCCTGAGCCAGGGGCACCGCTCCTGAGCGCCACCGGATGTGGCAGAGGAAAGAGAGAATGGGTGCTGCTGCCGTGATAGCTGGGCCAGTGGCCAGGTGTGCCCCCCCAAGGTCCTGCAGTGGGGGGTGCTGAGTCCTGGGACCGAGGCTCCATGACTGAGGAGCTAGATTTTAAAATCTCATTAAGGTTTTTTGTTTTGCTGGGGGAGCCACACCCAGTGATGCTCAGGGCTTGCTCCTGGCTCTGCGCTCAGGAATCCCCCCCGGTGAGTCTCCAGACACCACATGGCGTGCCGGGGATCGAACCTGGGTCGGCCCCATGCAAGGCTACGCCCTACCCGCTGTACTGTGGCTCCGGCCCCTAAATTTCGTCAAGTTTTGATTAACCACGTGTGGCTGACAGCTATCATATTGAGGCAGTTTGACTTAAAGTTAAACCTTTAACTGGTTTGTCAACGGGTTCGCAGTTACCCTCCCCCCAACGCCCATCCCGAACTTTCATTTGAATATAATACTTAAAGTTCTGTTTTGTTACATAGCTGAGAACGCTAGGCTGAGAAACATGGGCGATTTTTCTCTTACCGTGAAGAGTGTGGGCCGCTTCTGCTACACCCTTCCCGGTAACGGTCAGGCGATGCCCCTCGTCCTGCCGCTGCGGCCAGAGCAGGCAAGCTCAGTCGCCCGAAACGGCCTTTCCAGGGATGATCTTGGAACATCGCTGGTGCCTCAGGGGACGGGGGTTTTTGTTGAAGGCGACAGTCGTGAGAAAGCTGGGGCGGAGAGGTGGCCGCGCGCCTCTCCCGGTCTTCCCGTGTAGCCCCGAGGGTTTGAAGGAAACAGGCAGAGACAGAACCAGGGCAGACGCCGCTCCCGTCTGAGGTCTCGCCGGGCAGAGGGCACAGAGCTGGGGAGGCTGCAGCCGAGTTTCCTCGAGGAGAGAAAGAAAATAACTTGACTCGGGGTGATGGAGAGAGAGGGGCCATTAGACCCCAGCGTTTTCCATTAGCAAGTGGGGGGGGGGCCCACTGGGCAGTGCTCAGGGCACTGCGGTGCCAGGGACCAAGGCCAGGTCGCTCCCATGTGCAGCCCGTGCCCGGCCTGTGCTCTGGGCAGGAGGGAGTTCCAGCGTGCTGTGTTGTGTTCCCGCTGTCGAGATGCTCAGGGCTGACTCCGGGCTCTGAGCTTGGGGCTCCCTCCTCACGGGGCTGGGGATCAAACCCGGGTGGGCCGTGTGCAAGGCCAACGCCCTCCCTCCCCACTGTCCTGTCACTCTGGCCCCCCAACTTTTTTTTTTTTTTTTTGCTTTTTGGGTCACACCCAGCGATGCTCGGGGGTTACTCCTGGCTTTGCACTCAGGAATCACTCCTGGCAGTGCTTGGGGGACCATATGGGATGCCGGGGATTGAACCGGGGTCGGCCGCGTGCAAGGCAAACGCCCTACCCGCTGTGCTATCGCTCCGGCCCCTGGCCCCCCAACTTTTAACCCATTGCACTACCTTTTAATTCTGTTTATTTGGGTTTGGGGGACATATGTTTCTGTGGTTTATAATATTTTGGGTTTTGTTGAGGGGGGGCTTCCCCTGGTGCTGCTCAGGTTTACTCCCGAGTCAGTGCTCAGGGTCACTCCCGGCGCTGCTCTGGGGACCGTATTCTGAGCCTGGGATCACGCTGGGCTGTGCCGTCTCTCTCTGGGCCCCGTGGTTTAGAACTTCCCAAAGTGTTAATCATGAGGTATTTCTCCTTCGTTTCAGGAAAAGGAGAAGGAACGGCAGTGAAGACGACCACCATCTTCCCCCTCAGACCAAGAGAAGCAGTCGGAATCCCGTCTTCCATGAGTCCTGGGACACAGAGGTAGGGCACGGCAGCCGCCGCTCGGCTGGGTGACCGGTGCTTCTCCTGGTGGCTATTCTTTGCACCGTAGATCTTACTCGATTGCATCTCTTTCCTTTCCTTTGGTCCTGGCCCCTCTGGGGGCTTCTGGGTGAGTGTGTCTGGGCGTTTCCACCCAGAGGGGCCCGTCTGTGCATTTCCTAGATGCTTCTTGGACCCTAGAAAGCTCATGTTCAGGGCTGGAGTAGTAGTAAAGCATTTGCCTGCACTCAGCTGACCCGGGTTCGATCCCTGGCATCCCATAGGATCCCTCGGGCACGCCAGGAGTGATTTCCGAGTGCAGAGCCAGGAGGAACCCCTGGTCATTGTAGGGTGTGGCCCAAATGTTGAAAAAAGGAAGTTCATGTTTGAACTCCGTACTTGATATTTGAGAAATAAGTGCATTTTCTAGTAGTTTCTGCATATTGGGTTGCTTCAGAAATACGCGTCTTTAAGAAAAACCAAGGGCTCAGAGCCAGCGAGGGCGGGACACGGGCGCAGGAAGCCCGCACGAGGGCTGCACGGGCCTCTCCCGGGGGAGAGCGTGTCCGAATCCCTGCGGAGGAGGCCGGAGCAAGGGGCCGCTGCAGTGACCACAGGTCTCCGCCCTGTCCTGTAGCTCACAGCAAAACTCTGCCACCGCAGAAGACGCCTGGCCTCCCAAACTAATTTGTACTGAATTAGTTCTCGATAATAGGATTTGACCTAGATCCAGCCTTTACCAGAAATCCAAACTCGCTCCCACAAGGGGGGGAAATTAGTGACTCTCACGAGGGCAATACTCGTTCAGGAGCAATTAATGAACGCGCGCAGATTAGCTCCTTCAGCGCGAGCCCGAGGTGCTCCGGCTTTTATCCCCCCCTTAAAATCTCTCTGGCGGGGTTTTATTCCTTTTCCTTTTAAATGAGTAGCAGAAGAGTAATTGAGCTTTTGATTAATGTGATAATTGGGGAATCTAATGGATGAAAGAAAAGCAGAGACCAGAGGCGACAGGAGAGCGTGATGATAAAACTAACAGTAATTGAGTTTCCATTTTTCATTTGAATGAGGCTGTTGATCAAAAGAGCAAGTAGTGATTACTTGCAGGCTATTATGAATATTTTACCTGCAGCCATGTAAATTCTGCTTGGTGGTGCATTAATCCAGAGGGTCGTTGGTCTGACGCGGTTTTTTTTAAATATGGATCATTTCTCCCCGACAGCCACGTCTTTCTGTTTTTTCTTTTGGGGTCACATCCAGCAATGTTTAGGGGTTACTTTTGGCTCTGCACTCAGGAATTACTCCTGGCAGGACTCTGGGCACCATGCACCATATGGGATGCCGGGGATAGAACCCGAGCCGGCGGGCGAGGCAAGTGCCCTCCCTGTGTAGTATCACTCCCGCCCCCACATTTTTGTTGTTGTTGTTGAGTTGTATCAGACATACAACATACTAGCTTCACGTGTGCAGAATCATAATTCAGGATCTGTATGCACTGGAAAATGATCACTGCGCTGGGTCTAGTTAAATCTGTCACCATAAGTAGTTACAAGAACTATCTTCCCCTCCCTCTGGCGAGGAGGACTTTGTGGGGAGAAGGTGCCGGAGACAGAACCTGGGAACCGGCCCGAGCGGAGCTTGTGTGAGGCGCCGAGCACTCCTGACCGTGTGTGACCCTTGCTTGGAGCGTTTACTCTGCTGTAGCTCCCGGTGCTTGAAAATAGGCCTGCGGGCTCCTGTCCAGTCACTCACGGAAACTGGGGGCGTGCCCCGGAGAGGGTGAGGTGGGCACGGCACTGGCCTCGCACACCGTGTGCGGGGTTTGCTCCCGGGGCTGCCTCGGGTCCCCTGAGCCACAGCGGGAGTCATCCCTGAGCACTGCCGGCCTGGCCCCCGCACAGACAGCACAGTGCTGGTCTGTAATTGTGAGTGGGTAAGATTCCTGATTATTCATGTCTGTCCGCTGTCTGAACGTTGCTCCTCACCCCTCTGGGTGCCGCAGCCTCGTAGAAGGAAACACCGTGAGGTTCCTGGCCGGTGGCTCCCGGGTCTCGTTCTGGCCGTGGCCGGGCCGGGTCTCCTGGGCCCCGTCTCACAGGCACTTGATTTGGATCTGCCCCGGGACCAGGAGTCGAGTGGGTCCCCGGGCCACCCCTCCCTGGGCGCTGGTGACCATTAGCCTCGGCCTGCCGGCCTCGTCTGCACCGCGGAGGGGCTGTGGGGTATTAACAAGTAATGAGGCCGAGCAGGCGAGGGCGAGAGAGACAGGCAGGGAGCGCCGCAGACGGAAAGTTCAGCCTTGAATAATTGAACCGTGCTGTGGCTCCCCTCCTCATGCTCCCAGCTGGCCAAGAGCAAGCGGGCACCTGGGCAGCAGCTTCACTAGCGCCCCCGGGGACAGGAGCACGGTCTGTCACCCATGGGGCGTTGTGTTCCTGGGCATGATGGGCTGGCGTTGCCAACCTCAGGTGAAATTGGGCTGAGACGAATCCCATGGGGCCGGAGTGATCGTACAGGCAGTGGGGCCTTGGCTTTGCACATGGCTGACCTGGATTCAACCCCTGGCACCCCATGGGGTCCCGGGGTCCCTTCAGCAGTGATGGTGCAGAGCCAGGAGTCAGCCCTCAGCACCTCTGGGTGTGGCGCAAAAGGCCAACCAAAAAGCATAAATCACAGAAAAAAAATTTTTTTGTTTTTTTAATTTGCTTTCTGGGTCACACCTGGTGATGCTCAGGGGTTGCTCCTGGCGCTGCACTTCCTGGTGGCGCTTAGGGGACCACATGGGATGCCGGGATCCAACCCTAACAGGTGTGTGCAAGGCAAACACCCTCCCCACTTGACTATTGCTCCGGCCACGTTTGTTTTTCTTCTAAGAGAGATGTGAAATTATTACTCTAACTGGGTTTCAGAAGTTACCTTTGCTCCTGAACATTGCCAGGTGCTGGGAGGAGCCCTGGGGAGTGTTGCCTGCACTCATCTGCCGGCTGCAGCAAATGCTCTTGGTCTGTACGGAAGAGGCTGCGGGCCCGGCTTCCTCCTAGAACGTCATAAAGTGAACGCACTTGCCCGTGAGCACTGCAGCAGAAACCGTTCATCGACTGCGTCTTCTGTGGGTCTTTTTTTTTTTTTTTGCTTTTTGGGTCACACCTGGCGATGCACAGGGGTCACTCCTGGCTCTGCACTCAGGAATTACCCCTGGCCGTGCTCAGGGGACCATATGGGATGCTGGGATTTGAACCCGGGTCGGCCGAGTGCAAGGCAAACGCCCTACCCACTGTGCTATCGCTCCAGCCCCTCCGTGGGTCATTTTTGAGTAGCACTGTCACCCCCCCGTTTCGGAGAGAAGTCTGGAGCAGAGGTGCACCGTGGCAAGAAGCGGGGTGGCGTGGGGCTTGTGGCCTTCGCTGGCATAGCTGCCTGCTCCGGCGTGGCACAGGCAGCCTCGCAGGAGTCCGAGACTGGGCTGGCGGGGCCCAGCAGGCCCCAGGAGAGTTGCCGGGCCCAGGCGCTAGCTGGGGATGCCGTCCCAGTCTGGCCTAGTGTGACGGTGGCTGCAAAGGCTTTTTCGTCCTGGCTAGAAAGGTGAGGAAGGCCGTGTCCGGGGGCTCTAAAGGCTTCTGGCTGGCGTGTGGGTGGGAGACGGGGTGGGACGTGCCAGGGGCTTCAAGGCGTAGTTTGCTCCTGCTTCAGGTCAGTGCGAGCGACTCCTCTGGGGTCAGAATTCTCATTTCCACATTGCTCTGGACGAGTCATCCGGGCGGTGTGATTCAGGCCCCTCGCTTTGGTGACCGAGAAGTGAAATGGGTGATGTGCTCGTTTTCCTTCTCAGGCCCAGCGTAGAGGTCGCGGGACCCCGGCCTCGCGGTGTTGAGATGGGTGGGAACTGGCTCGGGGTCAGCGGCTTCTCAGTAGGCGTCGGGCGCTTTGGCTCTGACGTTCCCTCCGGATGGTCCTGGCTGCCCCAGGTCAGCCCGGCTCCCGCCTACTGGGACAGACACTGCACTTGGGGCTTTCGGGCCCTGTGAAGTGACCCGTAGGTAGTGAGAAAACGCGGCAGAGTAGGAGTGACTTGGTCGGCACAGTGCCGCCTGCTCTGGTCCCTGCTCCTTGGGGACAGTTCAGGTGACACGGCCCTGACGGCCTCCCGGTGTTGGCGCCGGCTCAGGGGCCTGGCAGTGGCCACACGAGCAGGGCCCAGGGAACCCGTCAGGAGGAGCTGACCGCCGTGCTGACCGGGCGGGGGTTTGTTGGGTGACCCGTGCCAGCTGCCCAGTGGGAGGTTTGGCCGTGGTGGATATGGGGTGCTGCCCCCGGGGTGCTCGAATGCGCGCTTGGGGCTTGTTGGGCACCCCCCCTCCCCTTGGAGCTGTGCCCACCGCTGCCTCTGGTGCCCGCCCAGGGGTGCGCACGCGGGCTTGCCGGCAGCCACCCTCCCTGGGGCTGCTTGGTCCCCCCTGGGTGGCGGGTCTTGCTCTGGCGGGGCCGCAGGTGGCGGGCCCGGCCCTTCTGCCCGTGTGGCTCCATCGTCCAGCTCGTCACACCGTGCTCCATAGACTGCGTGTCTGCCTGGCGAGGGGCCCGCCGGCAGTCTCTGAGGCAGCCCCAGGGTACTGTGTGTGCCGCCCGTGTCGGGCTGTCCCCATCCCTGGCTCCGCAGAGGGAAAGTCGCCCCCGCACTGCCGCCTGATGCGTCGTGCAGCGAGTGGCTGGTCGCTGTGCCCACTCTTGTACTCTGATGCCAGGCCCGGCGGGGCTGGAGTGATAGTACACAGCGGGTAGGGCATTTGTCTTGCACCCGGCCCACTCGGGTTCGATCCCCAGCATCCCGTGTGGTCCCCCATGCAACGCCAGGAGTAATTCCTGAGTGCAGAGCCAGGAGGAACCCCTGAGCATCGCCGGGTGTGACCCAAAAAGGAAAAAAAAATATACGATGCCAGACCCAGGTCAGGCCCCCTAGGAAAACACCCCGTTACCCCACCCGCTCGATTCCGCCACAGCGCGCCGAGCCCGAGGGTTCTGACCGGACTGTCCGTTTCCTTTGCAGTCTTCCAGCAGCGACAGCGGCGGCAGCAGCAGCAGCAGCATCAACAGCCCGGACCGGGGCAGCGGGCCGGAGGGCAGCTTGAACCCCATCGCCGCCGGGTCCAGCCCCAACACGCCGCAGCCGGCGCCCGAGCAGTCGGCGCTGTGCCAGGGCCCGTACTTCCACATCAACCAGACGCTCAAGGAGGCGCACTTCCACAGCCTGCAGCACCGGGGCCGGCCGCCCACCTGACCCGCGGCCTGGCCTTCTGTGAAGGGACAGCGCCCGCGCACTGCAGACCCCTCCCGGATGTTGGAAACTTGCACAAAGATGCCTGTTGGCTTTTCACTCTATATTTGAAATAACAGCTTAACAGGCGGTTGTTTACTTGTGGTTTTGCTGCACTATTGCAATTTCAAAGGGGCTTCGGAGCAATTTTTTTATAGGAATCTTTTGAGGGTGGGTCTCAATCTCTGTCAAGGTTAACAGTGTAAGGAAATCTCATCTGCGTGTTGAACCCATAGTTTGTCTAATTCAGACCCATTTCCAAACCTGTCCATTAGAAATTCTACTTGATGTAAAAAAGGCCTTTTAAATGCGGGATCTTCCAATTTTTTTAATTCAATAAACTAGTAAAGAGTATCTAGTTTCCATGGGGAAAAAAACCAACAACAACGTAAGTTTTCTTTGCAGACTGTAGAACGCTTGTTCAGCCTTGGGCTGAAACTGTCCGCCACGCTGCCTTAGTCCAGGGGCCCGGCCCCGCCCCACGGTGCCAGGGAAGCGGCTCCCTGAGGACTGTCACTCCCCCCTGTGGGGGTCAGGCCTGCGGAGGCTGGTCACTCGGTGCCTTTGTCCTGCTCGCACAGCCGAGTCACCAGCAGCTTCTGTTGAGCCCAGGGGCGGGAGTCCCTGGAGGTGCTGAGAACCGGGGGCCCTGACCACCCCCCAAAGCCATCCAAGGCCCACTGGGGCCGGGGGGCTCCTGGTGAGGATGACAGAGGATCTGGGGGACAGAGCAGGACGCGCGTCTCCTTCCACGACAGAACGGAACTGGGGAGGTGACGGCCAGGGGGAGAAGCTCCAGGGAGCCTGGTGCCGGGCGACCCGGGATGCCGGTGACTCAGCCTGCTCCCATAACAGAGGAGGCAGCAGTGATTAATTGAGCACGAGGCGGGCGCGGCCCGCGTTACTTGGTCATACTCGAGAGCCAGCCGAGCTTGAACAGAGACGATGCAGACGAGTCTTCCTCTTCGCTGACGAGCTGTCGGAACAGCGAGCCAGGCTGCGACGGGTCACCAGCTTGGGAGAGGGCCGGAGCGGCCACCTGTCATTAGATGCAGAGATGTCTCTCAGGCCCCGGCCGGCCAGCCCAGCACGCCCGGGGCTCCGGGCAAGACCTGACAGGGACACGGGGGCGCAGAGAGGTCCCTTCTGGGACAGGTGGAGGCAGGCGAGGGTAGGAGAAGGGCGGCGTCTCCGCCTCCGTGCCGCGTCCTGTCCCTCAGGGGCAGAACCGAGCACTGTGGGGAGAGGTCAGCCAGGCTGGACAGCGTGTATGAGAAGCTTCCGCTGCCACCTCAAGGTTTGGGCCAGGGCGTGGCGGCCTTGCGGATGCTCAGGGCGGTAGGTAAGGCAGAGTGTGCTAGCAGCGCCCTACTCAGCAATAAGGCAGCGCCCCGGGGCCGAGACACCCCGGCAGGCGAGAGGACGCAGCCCCCCGGGAGCCGACGTGTGGAAACGCAACGCGAGGAGGCGGATTTCTTCCTTCCCCACCTGCCTGGGAGAACCGGACGACGGGGGAGCCTGACCCCTGAAAGACGAGCCCCCCTCTTCCGAGTAAGCCCGGGGCAAGCCAGGGCCGGCCGTGGACTCGGGCGGCTGCAAATGAGCTCGTTTCCGTCCTGGGGGGTGGCCCCGCGCCCCCGCCGGCGGCTCTGCCGGGGAGACCTTGTACTGTGTGTATCGCGCCACCATTAAAGCAGCATTAGAGATCAGCCCGTGCCCAACTGCTTATTTAGGGGAGCGTCTTGGTGGCTGGGGCGGGGAACGGGGCCCCGGGGAGGAGCCGCCCGGTTCGGCACTGACCTGGGCTTTGCTCTCCGTGCTCCTGGCGGTGGACTTGGCCTTGCGAGTGCTCGTCATGCTCAGGGGCAATAGCCCGAACCTCAAGGCCAAGGAGAGGGGGCGTGAGCGGGGCACGCAGGCAGCCGTGGGGTCCCGCGGGCGGGGTGGGGCGGGGCGGGCCTCACCTGATCTGGCTGGACGCCAGCGGCAGGATGTTATGGGGCTCCTGGGAGTGGAACGTGCCGCTCCTGGGGGCGAACTGACTGTCCGGGCCCGTCACCAGCCCGAAGAGGACCTGGCGGAGGAGAGGCGGGAGCTCAGCCGCGCGCTGGGTCTGGGCCCTCTGCCGCCCGCCCCCCGGGGGAAGGCTCGGGGTCCCTCGGGCCCATCGCTAGACTCTGAAGCTGCTGCTCCCTCTTTGGCTGTGCTCCAGCCCCGGAGTGCTCCCGGCCACAGGCTCGGGCCGGTGGCTTCTTGGGTCCGCCTCTCTCCCTTGGACCCGCCGCCGCGGCCCCTCGCCCTGCCGCCCGCTTCCCGCGGGACTCACGGACGTCCTCTGCACCAGGCGCTGCAGGTGGCTGTTGAGGTGCGGCGTGAACACGTCCAGGTCGAAGGGGTCGATGAGGCCCTCCAGGTAGTCCACCACCTTCTCGGTCCTGGAAGAGGGGCGGGCCCAGGCTCACTGTCAGGGCTGGAACCCTGCCCCTCTCGCTCCCCCGAGCACCTGAGCCTGACGGGGCGTTACGGGGGAGGGCACAGAGATGCCCGTCAGACACGCCGGCTGAGTCAGCTGAGCGGCATGAGTGTCTGCCTGCCACTGCTTCCCTGCCCACAACCTGAGCGCTGCTACACACACACACACACACACACACACACACGTGCTGTTACACGCACACATACAACCTGCTGCATGCACACACGTCTTCACAGATGTGCACTGACAGCATACATATACACCCTGCACATGTGCACTCCAATGAGTCTCCTACACGTTACATACATGCACTCTTGCCGGGCCACCTCCGCACATGTACGTACGGCTACAACACAGCTCTGCTAGACTTCACACATGCACACAAGAGTCCCACAGGCCGCCTCACACATGTGCTGTCACAGATGTGTGCAAACAGGCTGTGCACTCCAACAAGCCTCCTGCAGGTTATACTCTGATGGGACACGCCCACATACATAGTGCTTTACACGTGTGCTCCGATAGGCCGCCACCACACACATGCACTGCTGTCATACACATGCACCAACAGATCCTGTGCTTACACATTACATGCATGCATGTGCTCCAACAGGCCTCTGTGTGCACACACATGACACGTGTGCATGTGCTCCAACGGGTCTCCGTGTGCATACATGTTACACACAAGCATGCACTCCAAGAGGTCTCCACAAGCACCCATCACATGTATGCATAATCCAACAGCCTCTGTGCATACCTGTTACGTGAACTTCAATGGGCCTCCCACACGGGCACACCTGTGCTCTGAAAGGCCGAGCTCAGAAGGGGGCTCTATGGGGGAGACTGTGCTGCACGCACTCGAGGATGAGGGTACCTGGAGTCCTGTTTGCTCCGGCCACCCTTGGCCTCGTCCCCCTTGGCGGTCAGCACCATGCTGAGGTAGCGCAGGTCGTACAGCAGCTGCAGGGCGCGGTTCTGGGTCACTGGGAATGCCCCTTCTTGCTGCACACAGGCCCGGCAGGAGGGGAGAGAGGGCTGGTCAGTGCCTGTCTGATTCCCGGGCTGGGGAAATGCCCGTTTGGCTGCGCTCGGGGCCTGCGATCCGGGGAGCAGCAGCTTCTTCCTCCCAACAGGGACCCGGAGCGGGAATGTCAGGAACACGCTCTCAAGACTGACAGCAGGGAAGGATTCAGCGAGAAAGCGGCTCTGGCGCCTGTCGCCGTTGGAAGGGCAATGTGCCCGAAGGGGAAGCTGGGCAGGGGGTGCCCCGGGTTTCCCAGGCAGGAGCCGGTCGTGTCCTGACGTCAGAGGCGGCAGGGAGCGGGCGGCGGGAGCCCAGAGGTCCCGGGTCCTTGCTGCGCCCTGCCGCCACCCCCCCTTCACTGCGGCAGTGGATTCGCCCAGCGGTGCTGGACCCCAGGAGCGAGGGAAGGCGGGTTAATGAGCAGCCCCGGCTGGGCGCGGGCAGGGCTGGGCGCGGAGAGCTCCCTGGCTCCGGGGCCCTGGCTGATGGCGCTGCCGAGATGGTCAGGTGGGAGCACTGTGCCATCCCTCCCGCGCCCGGAGGCCTGGCTGCTCGCGGCCCAGAGCCAGCGGGAAGCCACGGGGCCCAACCCTACCTTCGTCGGTCTGTCTGCGGCCAGTTTCTCGTAGGCGGCCACCACCCGCGCCAGGCAGCTCTTCAGCATCTCCTGCAGGGTCACCTTGGGCAGCGCGTGGCCGCCCACCCGGCTGACTTCCTGGCACAGGCCGAACAGGAAGGACTGCACATACCAGGACGGCTGCGGAACAGAAGCCCGGGGGTCTCCGGTCGGCCCCGATGCTGACAAGTGGGGCGAAAGGCACCCCGATTCTGCGAGCGGGCGGGCGTTCTCAGGGGGCCCTGGCGGGGCAGCTGGACCTAGGGCGCCCCCGGCTGCCCGCTCACCTGCACGGGCAGGCGGATCTTGGAGGTGACGCTGTGGCCGGACTCCGCTTCCTCCTGAATCTCCAGCTCCTCCCAGCTGGTGGCCGCGGCCAGCACTGAGCCAGCGTCATCCAAGAGCAAGGACTGCGTGAAGTCCTGCGCCAGCACCTGGGGAGAGACGCGGATACCCGTGGGGCCAGACCGGGGCGGCGTCCCCGGGGTGGGGAGTTCCAGGTGGCATCGTTAAGGGGGAGCCCCGTGACCATTTCTTTCTTTTCTTTTTTTTTTTCTTTTTTTGCTTTTTGGGTCACACCCAGCGATGCTCAGGGGTTACTCCTGGCTTTGCACTCAGGAATTACTCCTGGCGGTGCTTGGGGGACCATATGGGATGCCATGCCGGGGATTGAACCTGGGTCGGCCGCATGCAAGGCAAACACCCTACCCGCTGTGCTATCGCTCCGGGCCCCCCCCCCCCCCGTGACCATTTCTGAGAACCCGGGACAGAGGACACTTGGGGTGACGAGCAGGAGTGCGAGCGGCCCCTCGGTGTTGGGGTGACAGGACAGCGGGGACGGCACTTGCCTGGCCCAGGTCCAATCCCGACACCCCACAGGGTCACCCGAGTCCCACCAGGAGTGATTCCTACGCACGGTGGCAGGATTGAGCCCTGAACACAGCTGGGGGCGCTTCCCCCCCACCCCACCCCTCAAAATAAAAGCCACGGAGAGGCGTGACAACAACAAAGCCACCTCCCTCGTCTCCTGTTCCCATTCTACACCCCAAGGGCCGGAGCAGTAGTACGAGGAGAAGCGCATTTGCCTTGAACTTGGCCGACCCGGGTTCGATCCCTGGCATCCCATATGGTTCCCTGAGCACTGCCAGGAGGGCACCCTGAACGCGGAGCCAGGAGTCAGCCCTGGGCATCGCCGGGTGTGGTCCCCCAATAAACACAATTCCACGCCTCCACAGCGAGGGCGACGCGTGGCCACTGGCACAACCCGGTGGGTACAGGGAAGGCCGGGGGGCCCGGGAGGGGGAGGGGGGCAGTGCCCGCACTCACGTCCACCACGGCGTTACTCCAGGCGCGGAAGCCCCGCAGGCTCTGCTCCTGCAGCAGCGCCCGCACCTCCTGCCACTGCGCCTGCGCGGGCTCGGGCTCGGCCGCCGGCCCCTTGCTGGGCTTCTTCGGGGGCCTGGGGTCCCGGGCCGGCTTCTCGGCGCTCCCCGGCTGGCCCAGGATGCTCTGCTTGAGGTGGGGACACAGCTCCCCCAGGGCCTGGCAGAGCCGGGCCAGGAAGAGGGCGGCCTGCAGCGCGCCGGCCGGGGAGGCACCCCGCGCGCCCCCCGCCGCCTCCTGCGCGCGGTCCAGCTCGGCGCCCACGCGGCCCGCGAGCCGGCGGACGCAGCCCACGCAGCGCGTGCGCAGCAGCTCCCGCAGGGCGCCCGCGTCGGCGTGCCGGTCGAAGGGCCCGGGGGCCGCGGGGGCCGCGGGGGGCGCGGCGGGCGGCAGGTAGGCCTGGAGGTCGTCCAGCTGCAGGCGCAGGCGCGCGTCCAGGGCGGCGCAGAAGTCCTGCACGCAGGGGCTCACGGCCCGCGCCTTCATGGCCAGCCCCCCGCGGGCCTGCTGCGCGCGCTGCGCCGCGCTGACCCAGGCGGCGTCGGGGGGCAGGTCGCCGGGCCCCTCGGACCAGAGGAACAGGCCCAGGTCGTGCTCCAGGGCCGGGGGCTTGGCGGCCCCCTGCTCGCGCTCGCGCAGGGCCGCGCTCAGGAGCTCGTCGCAGCTGCCGGCGATGGCGTCGAAGGCCTCTTGGGTCAGGGACTGGGCGACACACGGAGAGGCGCCGCGTGACCGGGGGCTGCCCCCGGCACCGTCGCCCCCTATCCCACCCCAGGGGCCGCCGCCGGGCCCACCTGCGCGCGCTCCAGGAAGAGCGGCCGCATCAGGTCCTCCCAGAAGAGCAGCGGCCGGTCCAGGAGCCGCCGGCACACCAGCCCCCAGCCCGGCGCCTCGGCCGCCAGCAGCGCCCACAGCGCGTCCCGGATGCCCGCCAGGCCGCGCATGTTGCGCACGTACAGCAGCAGCCCGCGCACCCCGCTCCGGATGTCCTCGTTACACCTGCGACACAGAGGGCCCGGGCACTCAGGGCGGGCTCAGGAGGCGGGGGGCGGGGGCTGTGCGTGTGGGTGGGCGTGTGTGTGTGTGGCGGGGGGACGGTCTCTGCTTAAAAAGGCCTGAGGGGGGCTGGAGCGGTAGCACAGCGGGGAGGGCGTTTGCCTTGCACACCGCGGACCCGGGTTCGATTCCCAGCATCTCATAGGGTCCCCCGAGCACCACCAGGAGTGATTCCTGAGTGCATGAGCCAGGTGGAACCCCTGAGCATCACCATGTGTGATCGGAAAAAAATAAATTAAAAAGCCTGAGTCCTGGGGCTGGAGCGATAGCACAGCGGGGAGGGCGTTTGCCTTGCACGCGGCCAACCCGAGTTCAAGTCCCAGCATCCCATAGGGTCCCCTGAGCACCGCCAGGAGTAATTCCTGGGTGCAGAGCCAGGAGTAACCCCTGTGCATCACCAGGTGTGACCCAAAAACCAAAAAAAAAAAAAAAAAAAGGAGGGAGGGAGGAACGGAGGGGGAGAGAGACAGAGAGATAGAGACAGAGAGAGAGAGAGAGACAGAGACAGAGAGAGTAGCAAAGTGCCTGCCATCCAGGCAGGCTGGGGGCGGGGGGATGAAGGGAGGGACACTGGGGACATTCACTGGTGCTGGGAAATGTGCCCTGGCAGAGGGACGGGTGCTGGAACACTATAGGACTAAAACCTAATCGTGAACAGCTTTGTAAGGGTCTATCTCACAGTGATTCAATAATAATAATAAAAGCCTTAAAAACAAAAAGCCCCTGAGTCCTGGAGGCTGGAGGCAGTACCAGGGGAAGGCGCCTGTATCACACGCCACTGACCGTCTAATCCCGGGCTTGGCAACTGGGCCCTGGGCCCTGACTCAGCCCAGCCAGAAAGCGTGTGTGGATTCACAGGGGGGGGGGACCAGGCCGGAAGCTGGTGTTTAGAGAGGGGGGCAGGGCTTGGGGCCCCACTCGCCCTGTCTGGCGGCCACTCCCTGCTCTGTGCTTGGAAGGCCCACCCGGGTTCCATCCCCGGCACCCCCTGGGGTCCCCCAGCACCTCCGGGAGTGGATCCTGAATGCAGAGGCAGGAGGAAGCCGTGAGCACTAAAAAGGGCAGGTCTGTCCTTGTGTCGTGGCGGGGGGCGGGGAGGGGGTACGCACATGTGGATCCACTGCTGCAGCGTGTCCCGCAGGTACTCGGGGCTGATGGGGTGGGCCAGTGTGCGCAGGGCCGGCTGGAACTCCACGATGGACGCCGGCAGGTACCTGAACCAGCTGCACAGCCGCAGCTCCTCGCGGAGAACAGCGATGCCCTTTCCTGCGGGGCAGAGCGGCCGGGCCTGCGTGAGCGGCGAGGGGACCGCGGGCCCGTGGGGGGGGGCACGCTGCTGGCCCTGCTCTAGCCAGACCGCACCCCCGACACATGCCCTGCACCTGGCCGGACACAGTTCCATCCCCAGCGTCGTATGGGCCCCCACGCCCTGCCAGGAGCGGTTCCTGAGCACAGAGCCAGGAATATGCCCTGAGCACCGCCGGGTGGGGGGCCCCCAAACAAGATTCTCCCCCCACGACAGCTGGTCAGCTGTGGTTGAGAGCGGCAAACGGGCGGGGAGGGCCGTGTGGAAAGGAAAGAGGACACGGCGAGAGCAGGGTGGCCTGTGGCATTTTCAAAGCAGAATCTGCTGCCGGTGAAAGGTAACAGGGGGCCTGAGCCACAGCACGCTGGAGAAGGCGCTTGCGCTGCATGCGGCTGACCGGGGTTCGATCCCTCTATGGTCCCCCAACTACCGCTAAGAGTGATCCGAGTGGCTCCAGCACCGCCACCGGAAGCCAAAGCTGTTCAGTCTGGACAGGCAAAGCGACATGGGACAGCACGGATGCCATAGGCCACACGTGACGGACCGCCCGGCCCCGGAGACTTGGAGAAGGCTGCCACATGGGCAACTGTCCCTCTGCTGGACAGACAGATAAACGGACACAGCCTCTTTCTCCCGGGGCTCCGGGTCCCGCTGGGGCGTGCGTGCCACTCTCTCCCCCGCCTGAGGCCCACTCCCGCACCCGGTCTCCCCCGCACGCCCCCGGGGCGTCTGCGCGCACAGGGGCCACCCCCCACTCCGCGGTCCCTCGGCCCCGGCCCTCCCTGAGGCCCCCCCTCCACGTCCTGGCACGGCGCGGAGCTCACCGGCGGGCGGCTGGCCCGTGACGGAGTCCAGGGTGGAGAAGAGCAGGCCGCAGGGCGGGGAGGGGTCGGGCCGCGGGTCCCCGGGCGGCGGCGTGTAGAACAGGGCGTGCGCCTGGCTCAGCGTGGCCGCCAGCAGCTCCACCAGCGAGCAGATCTGGGTCTTGACGCCCACGCCTGCGGGAAGGAGGAGGAGGAGGCTGCACCGGGGGGGCCGCGGGGAGCGGGGGCAGCCCCCCCAGCCCACCCCTCACCGTGCTGCTGCTGGTTGAGGAGCTTCTGCAGCGCCGCCTTCCTGGCCATGAGGAAGCCGGTGAGCGCCTGGCGCGGGGAGCTCTCCTCCAGCAGCAGGACGGAGCACAGCGCCGCGGCCACCGCCTGGTCCGACGCCGCCTGGTTCTTCAGCAGCGTCTTGCTCTCGTGCAGGATGGTGGAGCTGGGGGCCGCCCGCGGGGGTCAGCTGGGGCCAGCAGGCCCGCCGCCCCCCTCCACGGCCCCCTCCCCGACCCAGGCTGCGTGTTGATGGGGGGGTGGGGCGCGCTCACCGGAAGTGGCTGGCCGAGGCCACCTGGCGGATGAGGATGGGGAAGCGGGAGAGGACGGGGCTGCAGGGCGCGCCCGAGGCCTGCAGCTGCAGCAGCTGGTGCAGGCGGCAGCACAGCAGGTAGAGCTGGGTGGCCCGGAGGTGCTCCCCCGCCTCCAGGCAGCTCCAGATCTTCTCCGGGATCTCGAAGAGCAGCTTGATCTGCGCCGCCACGCGGTAGAAGGCGTCCTGGGGCGGGGGCTGCGGCTGCGGGGAGAAGGGGGGGAAGGGGACCATGGGGACCCTGTGGGGCTGCAAGGCGGGGAGGGGCTCTGAGGGCACAGGCCCTCCGGGACGCTTGCCAGGTGCCAACCTCCAAAGCGCCCGGGACAGAGCCACAGGACAGCGGGGAGGGCGTTTGCCTGGCACGCGACAGACCCAGGTTTCATCCCCGGCACCCCGGAGGGTCCCCTGAACAAGGCCAGGAGTGAGTCCTGAGCACAGCCAGGTGTGGTGCCAAAATAAAAAGCCCAAAAGCTGGGGCTGACGTGACAGCACAGCAGGGAGGGCGCCTGTCTTGAACATAGCGGACCCGGGTTCGATCCCCGGCATCCCAAATGGGCCCCGGGCTGCCAGGATTAATTCCCGAGTGTAGAGCCAGGAGCAAGCCCTCAGCGTTGCAGAAGAACCCCCCCAAAACTTCGCTATTCTTTGCCTGGGAGCTCCCAACTCACGGAGGCCCAGCCTTGCCCTTCTCCTCCTGGGTCCCTTTTTCTGCTCTCCACACTCACCCGTGAGGACGAGACGCCCCTTCCTGAGAAGGGGTTCCTGCATCTGACCTCCCGGGGCATCTAGCACGCGCCCCCCACCCCAGACATCGCAGCAGAGCGGGCCACAGAGTAGGCTCAGGGGCCTCACTTCCTTGAAGCCAACGGGAGTCCTTTCCTGCAGCGAATGCGTCTCTCCCCCTCCCTCTCCTGTCCCGAGAACCGCCAAAGGTCCCTTGGGCCACGTCTCAGCTTGTTTCCAAGAGCTCCTGGCTGTGCTGGGTCCCGCCACCACTTCCTTCCGGGGCCCTTCTGAATCCACTCTCCGGGGCGCACCTGGCACCATCAGGGGTTCTGATGATCAGGAGGCGGGAAAGGCCACCGGTCCCCAGTGGGATGAGGCCACAGAGGCCCCTCTGGTCAGTACTTGATCAGCTGGATGTGATACTGTCTCCAGAGTACCCCAGTGGTGGGGGCCGGGTGGTCCCCCTGCCAAGTCTATGTTCCTAATAAACGCCCTAGACTGGAGCTAAGCGGCGCTTTCACCGCGGCTGCTCCCGGTTCTCGGGGTGCTGGGGACGATCGGTAGGGGACAGGGACAAAAAAGCTGGACTGGGCGCAGACCCGCGCCCGCGCCCGGGATGCTGGAACTGTCCGGCGGGGAGTGGGATGCGGGGCGGGGCGACTGGGAGGACCCAGGGTGGGCCGTGCCCGCATCTCGGGCCAATGCACTCCGAGAACCCGAGCAGTTCGGCGCTGCAGGGTCCAGCGCACGACCCCTCCGCCACCCCCCAGACGAGACAGCGGGAGGCGGCGGCTGCAGGAGCAGGGCAGGGCAGGGGGGGAGCCCCGAGGAGAGGGGACCCCCGCGCTGACCTGCGGCGGCCCCGGCGCGGTGGAGCCGGCCAGGCGGAGCCGCGAGCAGTACTGGTCAGTGGCCCGCACGGCGTCCAGCAGCCCCTCGGCGCAGCGGCGCATCTGGCCGATGGTGTCGGCCGCCTCGATCAGGTCGCGGTAGCGCTCGCCCACCATCTGCCGCAGCTCCTCCTTCTTGTGCTCGATCTCCGCCCGGACCTGGCGCTCCAGCCCGCGGATCTCCTCCGCGCCATGGGTCTCGAAAAGCGCCGCGGGGTCGCGCAAGTCCAGCCGCTTCAGCGCCGGGGAAGCCGCCGCGGCCGCCATCGTGGACCCGTCAGCCACCGGCGCGTCACTTCCGCCCGCCGCTCCCGCCCCCCCACCCCATTGGCCAGTACGGTTGAGGGCGGAAGAGCGTCCGCCCCGCCGCCGAGCGCCATGCTTGTTCCGGGCGGCACTGGGCGCAGCTACGGGGCCCGCGCGGCACTGTCCCTTTGCTGGTGCGACTGTGGGGCGGAGTGTGCTCGCTGGGGCTGGCGTCACCGGGGCCGGAGGAACCCTTTCCGTAACTAAGCATCGCGCCGTCTGATTGTAGTGTCTTCGTGCGTCATTGGGGACAGGGGTCTCTCTCCAGGACCCCCACGAGACGCGACTGCACGCTCGGCCTGCCCTCGGCCCCTTGGGAGCCCACAGTGTCCCGTCTACCGGTGATGGAGAGAAGAGGGGCTGCGGGAAGGTGGCAGAGAGGGACCCATCCCTGCGCGACTTCCATACCGTCCCGCTCCTTCACCTGGCAAACACCCTTCTATCCGGGCACCGCCCCTCCCCAGGTGCCGCCCCTCCACCCAGGTACCTCCCCTGCCCTCCAGGCTCTTCCCTCTTTACACAGGCACCGCCCCTTCGTCAGACACCGCTTCCTCTTCAGGTACCGCCCCCTCTTCAGGTACGCCCCTCTACCCAGGTACCGCCCCTTCCCTCCAGGCTCTTCCCTCTTTACACAGGCACCGCCCCTTCATCAGACACCGCTTCCTCTTCAGGTACCGCTCCTATCCCAGGCACCGCCCCCCGCCCAGGTACCGCCTCTACCCCCCAGGTACCGCCCCCTCTCTCCAGACACCTCCCTTTTCCCAGGCACCGCCCCCGAGGCAATGACCCTCCAACCAGGCCCAGGCCCCTCCCCCAGGCCCCGCCTCCTACCTCTAGGCACCGCCCTCCACCCAAGCTCCGCCCCGTAAGGCCCCGCCCTCTCCATTCGGCACCGTCCTCTCTTGGCCCCGCCTACGCTTAAGGCAGACAACGCCCTCACCTATGGCTCCGCCCCAGCACCGCCCCTTTCCTTCGGGCCCCGCCCCTCTTTCCAGGTCCCGCCCCCTTCGGACAAGGTTCTCTCCCTCCAGGCTCCGCCCTTCCCCTCTAGGCACTGCGCCTCCCTCCAGGTACAGCTGGTCTGTTTTTATAAATAAAAAACTAATTAGTGGGGCTGGAGTGATAGCACAGTGGGTAGGGCGTTTGCCTTACACGTGGCCGACCCAGGTTCGAATCCCAGCATCCCATATGGTCCCCCGAGCACTGCCAGGGATAATTCCTGAGTGCAGAGCCAGGAGTAACCCCTGTGCAATGCCGGGTGTGACCCAAAAATAAAATAAAAAAATAAAAAATAAAAAACTAATTAGTATATTTGTAATTAAAAATTTGATACAAAGAAGGGGCTTTGCTCTGGCCCACAGGCTTGAATACAATCGCTTAGTAAAAGTATTTCAATAGACATTTTATGCCAACAATAGTCTATTTTTACCTTCACAATAGCCTGCCAGTATTTCACTTTACACAGTGATGACAAGGACCGCGAGAGGCTTTTGAGTTTACGCAGTAATAACACAATCAAAGCCTGCCCACAGAATGAAGGGAGGAAATCCACACCTCCCCCTGCAAGGTTGACCGCACTCTCCACAAAACAGCCACCTCCCACCGCCGCCCCAGTTTCTTTACTAGCTCAAGTCACCTACCTCCTAAGAGATAGATTCAGCACTTGCACCTGAGATTTCCTCTCTGATCTGCTGGGACCACACCTGGCAATGCTCAGGGGCTGCACCTGGCAGTTGCTTGGGGGGGGAAAACACAAGAGGGTGCCAGGGCTCTAGCCAAGCCTCCTGTCTCCAAAACCTGGGCTCCGGCCCCTTTCACTCTCTCTGTCGCTCCTGGAACTAAATTGAAAACTCCCCTGCTGTGCTCCACAGCTGTTTCTGTGGTCTCACAACGGCCCACAAACTAAACACTGCTGGTTTGGGCTCGGGGCTGCAATTTGGGGTCACTGCAGCTCCACTCTGTGGGCGACATCTGGCAGTGTTGACGGCCAGCATCTGCACAACCTCAGCTCTCTGGGGAAGGACATCGCCTCTCTGTGTCACCTGGTGGTCCGGGGGTCTCTGTAGCATGGATGGCCAGCCACGGACAGCAGCCCCCTTCCTCTCCGAGAAGAGCTTTCCAGGGCAGGAGGGAAGCGTGGTGCCAACCTTCTCCAGGGCCAGCAGAGGGCGATGGTGACACGTAAGACTCCTGGAAGAGCGGGTACCCCAGCGACCAGCCCCCGTCTCCCGGAAGCTGGGGGTGACTCTGGACGGCCAGCTTCCCTGCTGGTCCCACCTGTGCCTCGTGCCTGGCACCCAGCAGCTTTCCCAGAGACACGACCGCCTGTCGCATTGCTTCTCGCTAAGCTCCATTTCTTTACAAATCCGCCTGCCTTTCAGGGCCTGGCCCAGGGAGTTTCTGGCCCCGTGAGAGGGCTGGTGGCGTCCCCTCCTGGGCTTTGCCCCGCTCTGCATCACGCCTGCTTCAGGGAGAGCCGAAGCCAGGGGTCCTGTCAGCAGCTGTAACATGGGCGTCTCCCTCTGCTCCCCGGACCAAGTTCCTGCGCTTCCCTGAAGGTGCCAGTGTGGCACTTCCGCCCGCAGAGTGAGCGACTCACCTGGCAGGGGCCCTGAGCCAACCTTGCCAGGGCACCGTGAGCTCCTCTGGCTGTGAGGAGACATAGCTTGGCCTTCCTCCTCTCTTATCTCCCCTTTGAATTAAAAAAAAAAAAATTGTTTTTTGTTTTGGGGCCACACCTGGCAGTACTCAGGTGTTATTCCCGGCTCTGCACTCAAACCGTTGCTGGCAACACTCAAGGGAACCAATGGGATGGCGGGGACCAAACCCGGGTTAGCCGAGTGCAAGGCAAGCTCTACTATTGCTCGGGCCCCAACCCCCCCCCCTTTGCTCACTCCTGGGAGCATCCATCCCCTCCCCTCCAGCCGTCTGCCTTCTCAAACCCGGCACGGATGCGGGGGCTGGGGAGAGGGGTCCTCCTTAAGCAGCTGGCCAGGTCAGGCGATGGAGGGGACAGCCAGGCTCACAGAGCTGGTGGCAGCTTCCTCCAGGAGCAATCTCGGCGTCTGAGTTTGTTGTTCTGTCGTATTGATTTATTTTCTGGGCGTCTGAGTCTGGCTCCAGGGGGCTGCACGGATCTCTGGGGCTGCTAACCCCTCTCCCTACCCCTCCCCTCTCTTGACTGTCTCCGTGTTTCAGGGGCTCGTGGTGATCAGACCCTCAAGGCATCACGGCGAGCGGTCATTTCCGGTCATTTCCGGCACTTGTGCAGGGCCTGCATTGCAGTTTCATTCTCTCCAGATGAGTGTGTGTGTGTGTGTGTGTGTGTGTCTGGGTGTCTGGGAGGGGGGCTTGCACCTGGTAGATCACGCTTAACTCCACAGGCTCAAGCAGCTTGGGGACCCCACACACCCAACCCCCACCCCCAGATCACAGCCTGTCCTCATCAGCGTCAGCCTGACCCCAGTCTCTGCTCCTGCAGTTCCTGTTCTTCTTCAGCCCTCGAGAGAATTGCAGAGCCCCAGGGGAGGCCAGGCCAGGTCATCTGCTGCCCCCCTTTCTGAAATGGGCGTGTCTGCTCTGGCAGTTTGGGGATCCGTGCTGCAGAGCCTCGGGGGAGGGGGTACAGAGGCGGCCCTGCAGGCTACTCAAGGGTCTGTGCTTGCAGGGCGTTGGTTGGTGGCCGGCGGGAAATGGACCCTGGCATTTCCATTCTAGGCCCCATCAGCTTCGGAACCAGCGCCGTGTGCGCGTGCGTGCGTGTCTGTCTGTCTGTCTGTCTGTGCGCGCTCTCCTCCTTCCTGTTTCCTAAGACAGGTAGCGGGCAAGCGGCAACATCGTGGGTTCGCTCCACTTGACCGCAGACGCCACTTGTTCTCTTTCCCTTTGCTCTGGGTTTGCCTCCGGCGGATCTGCCCTCCCAGACGGCTCTATAAATACTTGCAAAAATGAGTGGAGCTCCGGGCCCGCCGATGCCCCAGACCCGCGCGCGTTTCTGCTCCAGGAGGGTCCGGAAGCGGCTTTGGCGCCTTCAGTATCCGAGGCTGAGGCGTGACTCCTGCGAGCGAGCGGAGTGGGCTCACCCCGGCCAGCCCCGCCCCGCCACGGCTTGTTGGCATATTTTTTTTGCAAGAAGGATGGCACTGGGGGGGGGGGGCGAGAGGGGTCTGTAGCAGCACTCAGGGGCAGGGCCACACCTGGTGGTGATCGAGGGGCCACGTGGGACTCAGCAAGAACCTTCTGTGCCCTGCTGAGACGCTGCGCCAGGGCGGGCGTTTGCAGCCGAGCAGAAGGAGCGGGCGAGAAGAAAGGAAGGTGCTTCCCAGTTGCCAGAGAGGGGACCGGGAACACGACCTGGAGCGGGGCCGCCGGTGTCTGCAGGGAGGTGTCTTAGCTGGTATTCTACCCCGCCACACCGCGGCACGTTTGCTGTTTGCCCCCTGATCCCCTAAGGACCCCTTTCCTGTTACCCCGAAACAGTGGCAAGACAGATACCCTGCCTGAGGGGCGGGGACAGACCTCCGCATGCGTGACGTGTGCGTGCCTGTGTGCGTAGAGAGCACGTGCTTCTGCGCCGGACGCGTGCATGCTTCTGTGCGTGGTGCGTGCCGCCTCTGTCCCGGATGTGTGCGGCCTCTGTGGATGGAACATGCGTGCCTCCGTGTGCGTGTGTGCGTGTCTGTGTGCGTGGAGCATGCATGCCTCTGCACGTGTGTGCCTCTGCGTGATGTGTACATGCCTCTGTGCGTGGAGCGTGCATGCCTCCGTGTGTGCGTGCGTGTCTGTGCGTGGAGCACGCATGCCTCTGCGTGAGTGCATGCTCTGTGCGTGAGTGCGTGCCTCTGTGCATGAGTGCGTGCCTCTGAGAGTGGAGCGTGCATGTTTCTGTGCGTGGAGGGTGGTGCCTCTGTGCATGGAGCGTGCGCGTCTCTGTGCGTGCGTGAAGCGTGCGTGCCTCTGCGCGTGGAGCGTGCGTGTCTGCGTGGAGCGTGCGTGCCTCTGCGTGCCTATTTGTGTGCGTGGTGCATGCGTCCTTGGCCTGAGAGACAGCCCCGCGCCCTAATCGGGGCCACACTGGGGGCAAGTTTCGTGGGTGGGGGCCTGCGATTCGACCTGGTCTCCTTCCCTGCCACCCCGGGCGCTAGGGGAAGGCCCAGATGGGCAGCGGCTGTCCCCGCCCCAGCAGTGCGCTGTCCACGGGGGGAGGGGAGAGAGGGACAGCGCCCCGCCACCTGCGTGTTCCGGGGAAGAGATTGGGGGACGGTTTCAAAATGCGGAAAGAGGCCTGCGACTTGGAGAGGAAGCCGAGAAGAGAGGACTGCCCTCTGCCCCGGAGCGTGGGCGGTGACCCCACGGTGAGGTCCTGTCCAGTCTGAGCCTCGGCTGCAGAAGCATCGGGGCGGGCAGCGCAGCGGCCACGAAGGGAGCTCGGACCCATCCCGCAGACGGCGCCCCAGCCTGGACCCGTGAGTGCCGCAGCGGCCCTCGGGGTGCTGGGCTGGAGGGCCAGGGGGGTGGGGCTGGAAGGGCCCTCCTCGATGGGAAGGGACACCGGCCTGGGGTGACGCCTGACAGCGGTCCCGGGTGACCCCCGCAGGCCACCTCCCTCCCGCCCCCCCCCCCATTGGCACCCAGCTGGGCAGCGGCCAGGAGGCTGGACGAGGAAGCGTGTCTGAGCATCAATGAGCGAAGTTTGCGTTGAGGCAAGCGCTTGCTTCTCAGGCCGGGATAGCGCTGGCCGCGGGGCTGGTGGCATGGTGGGCAAGGGTCAGTGGGAGGGACCCTCTCTTCTCCGCCTGCCACTCCCTTTTTTATTTTTAATTTTTGCTTTTTTGGGGGGTCACACCGGGAAATGCACAGGGGTTACTCCTGGCTTTGCACTCAGGAACAACAACAAAAAAAAACCCTGCCCATGGCTGACCCGGGTTCGATCCCATCCCCAGCACCCCATAGGGTCCCCTGAGCCTCTCCAGGAGGGATTCCTGGGCGCAAAGCAGGGAATCAGCCCTGAGCACTGCCAGGTGTGACCCCAAAACCGAACAACAAAAAAGCCCCACCCAGTGGCCCCCGGAAACCCGACCTTTAAGCAGCACCACGGTGGTACCCGAGGTTGAACCCGCCCCCCCTCATGACGCCTTGCTCCCCCCATCACGCGGTATCTCCCGGTTTGGGAAGCCTGGTGCCCACCGCTCCCAGCTGCGGTCACTCTCCTGCCGGCTCACCGAGGTGGCCCGAGTCTGCAGGCAGGAGCTGGGTGAGCAAGGGGGCCCCGAGTTACGCCCTCCCGGGGTCTGGGTGAGGCCATCTGCTCCCCAAACTGCTCGTGCAGAACACCCCAGAGACGCTGCCTCAGAGACGCTTCCACACACAGGCCGGGGGAAAGGTATAGAAGGGGCCAGTGGTGTCTGCTTGCGCCATGCGCCCACATGAGCTGGCGCCCCAGGTGTGGGCACCGCCCTAGGGCGCCCCGTGTGCTGTGTCGTGTATGTGTGTGCATGCAGAGTCCACAGAAAAGGAGAAAATTCCAGCCCCTGCTTACGGCTACAGCCCCAGAAACTCACCTGGGTCTCCTGTAGTGCCTTTGGGAAGAACCGGCTCAGGGGTCAGGGGTCATGGCTGGCGGGAGTTGGGGGACACTCTATGTGGTGTTGGGGCTCAAAGGTAAGCGCCCTACCTGCTGTACTGTCTCTCCCTGGGGGAAGAAATTTCTTTTTTATAAAAATTTAGTCACATTAAAAAAAAAAGGGGGAGGGGCTGGAGCAATAGCACAGCGGGTAGGGCGTTTGCCTTGCACGCGGCCGACCCGGGTTCGATTCCCAGCATCCCATATGGTCCCCTGAGCACCGCCAGGAGTAATTCCTGAGTGCAGAGCCAGGAGTAACCCCTGTGCATCGCCAGGTGTGACCCAAAAAGCAAAAAAAAAAAAAAAAAAAAAAAAAAAAAAAAGGGGGGGTATAAAAAAAATAAAAAATAAATAATTTAGTCACGCCTGGCAGTGCTCAGGGCACCATATGGGGTGCTGGGGATTGAGTCCCGGTCGGGCACAGGCAAGGCAAGCACCCTACCCACTGGACTCTCTGGCCCCTAGGGGAAGAGACTCGGGTGGGACAGTGGTGCTTCTGCACATGCAGACGGGGCAGGTGAATGAATGACACGCAGTGTCTTAGGGGGCTGGTGAGTGAATACTCCAGGGGACCTTTTCCCCCCACTCCCACCCCCAGTTTCTGATGAATCTCTCGGTGCCTTTCTGGAAGGTTCCAGGACCCCTTTGCAGTGCTGACTGGCGCTGTCCTGATGTATCTCTCCACACCGGGACCCCACGCTCTTGCTGAGAGCCTTAGCAGGACGATTTCCCCTTCGGAGACAGTAAACTGCTTCTCAGCTCTATTTTTGTTTGGGGGGCTACCCCCCAGAGTGCCCAGGCCTTACTCCTTACTCCAGGCTCTGTGCTCAGGGCTCACTTCTGACGGTGGTCCAGGACCATGGAGGGTGCCCGGGATTGAACTCGGGTCCCGTACGTGCAAGACAGGTGCTGCCCCTTGCTGCTGCCCTACCCCTGCGACCCCTGGGGCCCCTGGACTCCTTTCGTCTGGGTGCTGGTTGGGCTGAGGCCCCTCCCCCTCCCCCTTCCCCCCCAATGCCTGGCTCGGCCTTTTGCCCAGAGACTGGGGGCGGCTGCTTGAGGCGGGAGGGGGCGGGTGGCGTAGGGATCGTGGGACCATCTGAACTACCTGGCAATTATTTCTCCCGGTCCTTCTGTCCTGGGAATCTGTGTCTGAAGTTAAGGAGCAGCATTTATTCCAGCCCCTGAGAACATGTCACATTCTAATAATGGGGAAGCCGGCTTGAAAGCATTTCCTTCCAAATAATTGCTTGTTTTTATAGAGGAGGAGGAGGGCGTGGGAGGAGGTGCAGGGGAGGGGGGGGAGGCGGGGCTGGTAGCACCCCTGGAATCCTGAGCTGAACCTGTGAGCGAATTTCCCTTTAGGCATGCCGGGGGGATTTTGGCCGTGGCCGGGCTTTTGTCTTAACAAGTTTGGGGGTGCAGGGGGCACACCCAAGAGTGCTCATGGTCCCCCGACTTGCCGAGACAGATCCTGGGACTCCTGCCAAGCCATCTCCCCGCTCCCGTATAATCTTGATCCTGTCTCTGATCATGGGTGCTCGGGCTTATTTCTCCATCACGTGTCTCGTGTGTGTTGGGGTGGGGGATGGGAGCGGGGCTCCCCCAGCGGTGCTCAGGGCTCACCCCTGAACCCTGTGCTCAGGGCTCACTCCTGGAGGGGCTCAGGGAAACGCTGCGTGATTCTGGGGGTCTGAACTAAGTGTAAGGCAAGTGCCTCCGTTTCCTTCCCAGCCCTTTATTATAAATCTGAGTCTTCTTTTTCCTTCCCCCACCCCTCAGCCGCGGTGTTCGAGGACAAGGCGAGGTTTTATTGGTACCCGCCAGTAGACCAGTGCAGGCAGGGGTGGCAGCTGGGCCTCTGCAGTCCGGTCCTGTGGCTCATGAGGTGCCAAGGGGGAGGCTGTCTCAGGAGACGAGGGGAGGGGCGTCCTTGCCAGCACCCCGGGGCCTGTTCCTCTGTTACGATCCGGAGACTACCATCATCTTTTTTTTTTTTTTTTTGCTTTTTGGGTCACACCCGGCGATGCACAGGGGTTACTCCTGGCTCTGCACTCAGGAATTATCCCTGGCGGTGCTCAGGGGACCCTATGGGATGCTGGGAATCGAACTTGGGTTGGCCACGTGCAAGGCAAACGCCCTACCTGCTGTGCTATCGCTCCAGCCCCTACCATCATCTTTTAACACCGGGCCGGGATCTCGGCATACCCTCCATGGCGCAGGAGGAGAAAATACCCTTGATGTGGTGGCGTCTGTGTGTTCGGGACAGCAGCAGGAGAATGGCCCCTGGGGGCTGTGGCCTTGGTGACTGGCACTTACCAGGTACACACGGTGGGTGAGAGGCCCCGTCCCATCGTCACCCACCTGCGGATGCCCCCCCACGCCCCCACAGCTCCGTATTGGCTGGTGGACGGAGTCTTGGACTCACGGGTCATGTCCTGGGTGCTTGACTCTGCCCCGGGAACCCCCCGAGTGGCCAGCTCGGTACCCACAGTCCCTAAGAAAGCCCCTCTGAGTTCTCTGTCTCATTCCTGCCTCATTCAGAACCTGGCATTAGGGGGCGAACCAAAGAACCATTTCCGTGGTCTCTTGTAGAGGGGTCGTTCCGCTTCATTCTCATTCATTTCTCTTCATGGTGGGAGAACAGACGGGCTGCCCCATGAGAATTACAGCATATGTGTGTGTGTGTGTATAAAATATGTAAATTTTTTCTTTTTTGCCTTTCCTGTTAGTGATTTCTATCCTCCTGCCCCACACCCATAGCTCCCTTAAAAAAAAAAAAAAACTTAAACAAAGCTGACTTTGTCTTGATAAACAGCAATCAATGATCACGACAATCCCTTTGGGTAAATGAATCATTCCTTGATTATACCCGAAAGAGGAAATACCCACATATTTGTGTTTGGGGGCTCCCCCTTCCTTTGACCTGACACCGCAAGTGGCCAGGAGAGGAACAGATTGGGGAGGGGAAAATGCCTGTGTGATTCTCAGAGCCTTGGAACACACACACACACACACACACACACACACACACACACACACACACACACAATCATAGACACTTTCATTTTTGAGCACAAAATCATCTCTCCAGGTCCACACTGCCAGGATAAGAGCGATCCCAGAACTCTGACTTTATTTCCCTCGTGGGGAGTTTCATTTCCACGGTGACATGGGGTGGGAGTCGCTCCACGTGTCCCGCGCACACTGGACTCTATTACTCGTGGACTGAAACACAGAAAACGAAATGGCCGCTCAGGGGCCAGACGGGTATATACAAGTATAACTGTAAGAACACGTGACAGCAAATGGACTCTTAGATACAGGGGCACACGGACACAGCTCTGTCCCTTCTGGGTGCCTCCGACCTGGCCCCGCGGCCCCTGGCCGGACAGGCTCTCTTCTGGAAAGGTCCACCTGCATTTCCATTGTTTGCATCCAGGCAGGAGCTGACGGTGGCGTCCATCAGCCTTCACTCAGGCGCTGCACTCTGAATCGGACCCCTTCTCTGCGGAGTGGCCCCCTTTCTCTATTCTAGAAGCCGGCTGTGATGAGGAGAAGCGGAGGATGCAGGGGTGGGGGGGGGAAGCTCAAGCCGTTTAGCAGAGCTTGGACTTTAGTTGGGGGGAAGGAGTTTGGGTCACACACCTAAGCTCGGGACTTACTTCTAGCTCTGCACTCAGGAGTCACTCCTGGCGGTGCTCAGGGGACCAGAGGGGGTGCCGGGGATCGAACCCGGGTCGGGCGCAGGCAAGGCAAGGCCAGGCCAGCGCCCTCCTGGCTGGCCGGTCGCTCCAACCCCAGGGTTGGCCTTCTGGGGATGTGATCTTCGCGGGCCCTTCAGATCGCGGTCTGGAGGTCTCCGTTGAGGAGGGTCCTCTGCGTCTCGGTGGTCTCGTTCAGCCGGGACTTCTCCTGCTTGCTGTCGCTCCGCTCCCCGTCGTCCGGGCCGCTCATCTTGACCAAGCAGAGAACATTCTGGAAGCTCTTCTTGAAGTTGTCGGACAAGAAGGCGTAGAGGATGGGGTTGGCACAGCTGTTGGCGTAGGTGAGGATGACCACGAAGTCGAACATGCCCTTCAGGGCGGGCGTGGGGCTGATGACCACGGACACGGAGGAGACGTTGAAGATGTAGAAGGGGAGCCAGCAGAACATGAAGACGGCCACCACGATGGACACCATGCGGGTGACCTTCTTCTCCGACCTCTTCCTCTTGGAGGAGCCCACCCGGATGCCCGACGACTTGACCTTGATGATGATGAACAGGTAGCAGAGGCAGATGATGGCCAGGGGCACCAGGAAGCCCAGGATGAAGGCGTAGATGATGAAGCCGGTGTACCAGGCCCCCGACTCCCCGGGCCAGTTGATGGTGCAGCTGCTCCGCCCCCACTGGTTGCTCCGGAGCCCGGCGTAGATCATGATGGGCAGGATGACCAGCAGCGACACCCCCCACACGGCCAGGCTGATCATCTTGGCTGTCCGCGGGCGCCTCCACTTGGCGGACTTGATGGGGTGCACCACGGCCAGGTAGCGGTCGATGCTCATGACGGTCAGGCAGAAGATGCTGGTGAACTGGTTGATGCCGTCCACCGTCATGACCACGCGGCAGATGGCCTTGCCGAACGGCCAGTGCACCAGCGCCACCTGCATGGCCAGGAAGGGCAGCCCCAGCATGAAGAGCTCGTCGGCGATGGCCAGGTTGAGGATGTAGATGTTGGTGATGGTCTTCATCTTGGCGTAGCGCAGGATGACGTAGATGACCAGCGTGTTGCCGCACAGGCCCACGATGCAGACCACGAAGTAGATGAAGGTGAGGACCGCGTTGCTGGCCGTGTCGTAGTAGGGCTCCGTCAGGTTGGAGCCGTTGGTGGCCGCCACCCACCCGTCAGCGTCCAGCGGAGACGGGGAGAAGCGGCTCCCGTTGAGAAGGTCATCGGCCAGCTCCATGGCTGGGGGCTGTCGCAGGCCTGGCGCCGGCGGCCCCAGGTCTTTTTCTTACTCGCTCCTTAGGGGGTCCCAGAGCCAGGGATCCGCTGTGGCATCTGGGGAGGAAGGAAAGGAAGGAAGGAAGGAAGGAAGGAAGGAAGGAAGGAAGGAAGGAAGGAAGGAAGGAGGGAGGGAGGGAGGGAGGGAGGGAGGGAGGGAAGGAAGGAAGGAAGGAAGGAAGGAAGGAAGGAAGGAAGGAAGGAAGGGGAGGGAGGGAGGGAGGGAGGGAGGGAGGGAGGGAAGGAAGGAAGGAAGGAAGGAAGGAAGGAAGGAAGGAAGGAAGGAAGGGAAGGAAGGAAGGAAGGAGGAAAGGAGGGAGGGAGGGAGGGAGGAAAGGAAAGGAAGAAAGGAAGGGAAGGAGGGAGGAAAGGAAGAAAAGAGGGAGGGAGAGAGGGAGAAGGAAGAGAGGAAAGAAAGGGAAGGAAGAAAGGAAGGGAAGGAGGGAGGGAAGAAGAAAGGAAGGGAGTTAAGAATGGAGGGAGGGAGGGGATGGGGAGGGAGAGGGAGGGAAGAAGGGAGGGAGGGAGGGAGGGAAGGAGGGTCCATCAGTTGGTTGTCCACCCTGGCTCGCCCCCTTTCCTGAGGACCCTTTCAGACACGTTCTTTACCTGACATGCCGGGTGGGTGCTTCCTTGGTCCAAGGCACCCTAGATATATTTTTTCATATCCTGGGCTTACTCCTGGCTTTGCGCTCAGGGATCACTCCTGGCGGGCATGGGGGACTCTGCGGGGTGCCAGGGATCCTTGGCAGCAGGCCAGGCCAATGCCCTACCTGCCGTACCATTGCTCCGGCCCCAGGGTGACACTTTCTGATTCCTGTGCACTGCTGGAGGCTTTGCTTGTGAGGGGAGGGTGTGGCTCATGTCCCCCCAGGTAACCCTGTCATCCCTGGTGACGCATGTGTGGGAGATGGCCTTGGCTGCAAAAAAAAAAAAAAAAAAAAGGAAAAGAAAAAAGTACTTTGATCCCTAGGTGGTTGAGAGTCCAAACGGTCTCAAACCTGTACGGTTTGAGGGGACATTAGGCACTGACCCACCAGGGGCTGATGCTGGCTTGAAGGAATGCCACGCCCACTTGCTGACTTCTTGGGAGTCTCTGTTCTCGGGCCACACCCTGTGGGGCTCAGGGCTGACTCCTGGCTCTGTGCTCAGGGATCATTCCTGGTTGTGCTTGGGGGAGCATAAGGGGTGCTAGGACTGAACCCAGGTTGGCTGTGTGCAAGGCAAGTGTCCTACCCACTATATTATCATCCCTCTCTCTCCTCTCTCTGCCCAGGGAGCCTTTTCATTCTAAGAAGCTGGAATGGGGAGAGAAAACTCTGACATCAGAGGCAAAGCAAACCCGGACTCCACCCCCAAGGCCGTGTGACAGTCAGCCCGCCACCGCTCTGATGGCCATGAAAATGGGTGGTCCTGATGGTGAACCAAGGATCACATGTTCCTGGGCTGGAGGCTGGAGTTCCATCCTGTTGACTCCTTCTTGAAATCTACCTGGGGTTGGAGCGGTATTACAGCAGGGAGGGCGTGTTTGCCTTGCACGTGGGACCCCCCCACCCCGGGGTTCGATCCCTGGCATCCAGATGGTTCCCTGAGCACCGCCAGGAGTGATCCCTGAGTGCAGAGCCTGGAGTCAGCCCCGAGCACCTCTGGGTGTACCCCAAAGTCCCCTGCCCCAAATTCTACCTACACAATATATGATTTTACACATACGTGTTGTATATAAATTTGGGTTTTGTTGTATATTTGGCCACACCAGGCAATGCTCAGGGATTACTCCCAGCTCAGCTCTCAGGAATTATTCCTGACGGGGCTCAGGGGACCGTATGGGACATGGGAGATCGAACCCGGGTTGGCTGTGTGCAAGGCAAATGCCCTACCTGCTGTACTGTCGCTCTGACCCCGAAACGCTTTATTTTATTTTTTGTACAGCACTGAGCCTCGGCCCGTGGCCAGCCCCCTCCCACCTCACCCCCAGCCCCAGCAGAGCTGTAGTGGGTGGGGCTAAGACCCCCTAGAGAACACGATCTGGTCCAGGACCTCTAGAAGTTTTTGTTTTTTAAATGAAGCTAAGTAGTTTGTTTGTTTGTTTTTTTTTTGTTTTAACGGAAACTTGCTTTGGACTGTGTGAGAGGAGAGGAAGAGAGGAAACATGTTCAAGCGAACACAGGCCGCTCCAGGTAGAAGTCAGCCAGCGGGCACGCCAGCAGGAGACGTGGTCCACGCGGGCCGGAAGAGCGAGCCTCGTCTGCAACTATCAAGAAATCGTAAGAACTCTGGGTGGCTTGGGCTTGATTTGGGTTTTCAATTTGGGGGCGATGGGAGGGGGCTCTCCGGTGATTCTTGGAAAGATTCGATGCTCAGGGTCACAGGGCGCGGCTGGGGTGGGGGTCTGAGGCGCCCTTCATGGGGGGCTCTCACGTGTTCGACGCCCCCCTCCCGCGTTCCCCCCGCCTGGAGCGGTCCCAGCCCTGGCTTGCTGTTGTTTCTGAAAGGCACGCTCGGGTTTATTTGGATTCCCTCTGAAGCTTGTTTTTCTGCTTCTCCAGTGTCCAGCGCTTGACCTCCTCGTGCCTCGAGAGCCCTTTCCTGAGTGGAATGCGCCTCCCGCCTCCCCCCGAACAAGGACCAAAGCAGAGGTCCCCACCTCAGAGGCAGGCTCAAGCCTGGAGCTGACAGCCCCCCTGCCCGCCCTCCCCCCCCCCCCCGCCCCCGCCCCCGCCCGCGTGGGGCTCTATCACAGCACCCATCCCCCCCTCCTGGGTCCCCTGGGTCCCCCCCTCAGGTGGGGCTCAGATCCTCCCTCCACCCCCATCTGGGAACAGGAAACTGAAGCTGCGGTGAAGTCATTTGCTCTCATTCCCTCCAAGCTGGGAGAGCTGAGATTTGATTACAGGATTCCCCCCCCCATTTCCTCCCCCCTTTCCCCCCCTCTCCCCTTACCCCCCCCTCCCTCTCTGGCACATCAACTGCTCAGCGGGCTGGAAAATGAGCTGCAGGTGATTGCGGCTGGATTTAAACCAGTGGCCCCTCCGTGCGGGGACCCCCGTCACACGGTAGGCGTGGACCCCAAGGGCCAACTGTCGCACGTCACTGGAATTCAGCTTGTCATTCCCAGAAATTAACGAGGGGAGGGGGGCGGGGCCGCCTTCCGTCGGGACAGCCGCGCCTCGCGGCCAGGCGCAGGGATGGGCTGGAGCCTCTAGGAGGCGACAAGTTCGTGGAGGAGAGAGACAAGGGACCGGGTTAAAGAGGGTGTGAACTGCATGGGAAATAAGGGATTCGGAACACGGTTCTGTGTGTGCGCCCAGGGGCGGGGGTGGGGGGTGAGGGGGGGGTGCGGCGTGCAGAGGGTAGTTTGAGCCGGTTTGGTTCTCGGTCCCTGTTTTGGCGGTGCTGGCGGGGTTGTAACTCAGATCAGCTGCACGCGCGAGGCAGGAACTTGACCGCGGCAGCCACACCCCGGGGGTGTCTGGACTCCAAGAATTAAAGTGGAGAGGGGAGGGGCGCCCCTGGGGGTGGACCCTGGGCACGACCCTTCCCCCGCCCCCCAGTGCCTGAGCAAAGATGAGAGACGTTTCCTTAAGGTTTGGAGGGCGCTGCTGTGAGCCCCGGGGGTCTTAGCAACCGTCTTGGAGGACCCCGCCCTGCCCCCACCCCCCAACACACACACACATACACTGTGTGTGTGGCATTTCTGCAAAGCGTTTTGGGAACCCGACTCCTAACGCCCGCCTCGGGTGGGAAGCATCAGCCCGTCGCTGCTCAGAGCAGGGCTACGAAGCCTTCCCTAGTTTTGGATTATTTTGGATTATTTTGTGTCTCTCCGCGGGTGTTTTCTTGTCGGTTACCTGAAATCCACAGACCCGGAAGTCTCGTTGAGCATCTCCCCCCTCCCACTCCCGGGGTTTATTAGCATATTTAGCGGTGTATTAGCATATTTAACGGGCCAGGGTACAGCCTCGGAGAATGCAGACCCCTGGGAGCCAAAGCCCCCGCTGTCGCAGCCCAGCACCCGCGAGTGAGGGGCGGTGATGGTGCAGGTGGGCTGGGAAGTCAGCCCCTGACTTCAGACCTCACTGCCCTTCTGGCTGGAGTCCCACCCAACGGGACACGAAGCTGTTTCTATTATTAATTCTTCTTCTTCTTCTTCTTAGCTGGGGAGCTCCTCCGAAGGAGAAATGAGTTTATTTCAATCACAGCGCCTCTGATGTCAGCTGCCTGAGCCCGGGGTCCTGGCCCGGGAGGGGGGCGGTGGCGGGTTCGCGCCAGGCGGGCAGATGCTTGCTGGATGGTGATTCAAAGAACCCACAGGAAAGTCCGGCTTTGGTCGTGGCTTTTTTTTTTTCCCCTGTCTTTGCAGGGCTGAGAATGGGCAGATCCCAGGAAGGGCTGGTTGTCCGTTCGTGCCCGAGCAGTGTGCGTCCCCGCCTCCCCCCGGGGGGCTGTGTGAATCAAGGACCCAGCGCTGGGGTGGCGACCAGCTTCGACACTCAGCCTCATTTTCCCCTTTCGCCAACTCAGCCCCCACCCTCCACTGCCCTGCAGGCCTGCTGGACCCGATTGAGTGTGTCCAGAGGACTCGGAGCCCCGGCAGGCAGACAACCACCCGGGCGGACATGCCACCGCAGCGCTCGTGCGCCCGGGAAACGGGCGGGCAGCGCCGGTCCGGGGCGCGGACTCCCCGGCGGGCACAAGCGCATCCGACTCTCAGACCATCAACCCCGGAGGTTTCATGGATCCCCCGGTATTTCCAGGAGGGGGAGGGTTACGGCCTTTGTGCACGCTGCCAGGCTCTGACTGCAGAGGGGAAGCCACGGGTGGCACAGGGACCAGCTATGGCTGGGGATCCCCAAACCTGAACACAGGAGCCTCCCGGCCCTGCGCTGGGGGAACGGCCCCTTCTCGCGTTTGGGATCCGTCACCTGGACCCGGTGTGGGCGCACACGGGCGCTGCTGGGTGCACCGCCCCACCCCCACATTCTCTCTGCCACCCAGTTTTCCATCAGGTGGGGTTTTCTGGGTAGGTGCTGGGAGAGAAGTTGTCCCACTGCTGCGGCCACCGGGGTGCCAAGCTGGGGCACGCAGACCGGACAAGGGTGCCCTTCGGTAGCGGCCCCCGCAACCCACAGCGCTCCGCACTGCCCGGGCACCCAAACCGCCGTCCCCACCCCCCTAAAAGACACACCCAGACCTGTAACTTGGAACAGAGGCGTGCGACCCCCGTGCCACGCATATGCGCTAAGGTGCCCAGACGCGCCCTCGGCTCCCTGCATCCGTGCGTCTGTTGGTGTGCTTGCGTGCGTCCGTCCATCCACCCATCCATCCATCTGTGCGTCTTTTTCCCACCTGTGCGTGTGTTTGCGCGCGCGCGCACACACACACAAACACACACACACACGCACGCACGCCCACCCACCTCACCTTGGCTTCGCACCGCAATCCTCTCGCGGGCCAGCGACAGTTTCCCAGCCCAGTCCTGCGCCGGGCGCCCCGCAGCTCGGCTGGCCCCGGTGCTGGACGTGCGGAGCGTTTGGCTGCAGCTCGCCTCGCGCCGCCCGAGCCCGCCCGGCCCCGCCGACGCTGGGCGCTGCCGAGCCGCGGGGCGAGGCTGCGGCAGCGGCGGGCGCGGGGCGGCGGGCGCAGAGCGAGCGTGCCCGGTGGCCGCGCCGCCTGCACTGGCCGGGTGGCGTCTGGGCCCCTCGGCACCTTTCCCCACGCCCCCCACCCGGTGACGTCACGGCGGCTGAGCTCCGCCCGCCGGGCCCCGTAGGAGGACGCCGGGGAGCCGGGGGTGGGTGGGGGACGTGCAGGAGGGGGGGGAGTTGCCTGGGGCGGGCAGGGAGGGGGTCAGCAGGCGGGGACAGCTCTGGGGGGCCTGTCCCCCCTCCCCGCCCCCGCACTAGGAGGCAGGGAAGGGTCAAGCTGATCTAGCCTCCCCTAGACTCACCCTCCGGGGCTTTTCTGGGGCGTGCACCGGGCAATTCTGTTTGCAACGTGATTGCGGCGGCTGGAGGAGCCCCAGCCTGGCCCCGGGGTCTGCACGAGCTCAGGGAGACGAGGGGGCAACGCTGAGTCCAGCTCGGGTCTTCCCTGGTGGGAAAGAGAGTGAGGGGGGGCACGGATGGGGGTGGACGGGGTGGGCGAGCGGGCATTCAGCGCCTCTCCATCACCCCTTCACACATAGCGCGCCCGGTATCTCGGATTCCGCATCCGACGCTCCTGGGGGCGTTTTTTTTTTCTTGGCTCAATTCTCGGCGTTCCCCGGCTTGGAGGCCAGGCACGGGGCCAGACAGCCGGTCCCCGGTGGGTACCCCCTCGCCCTCCCCGCAGAAGCCCTGACACTTGGCATCTGCTGGTCGCCCCTCCGCCCACCAGCGGGGAGCGAGCAAAGGGGAACTTGCCAGAAGTGGGAGCCGTGGTGCGTGGAGTTGCAGCTCTTGCCTGGTTTTTTATTTTTTTATTTTTGCCTCTGATGATTCAGCCTCTGTTCCAATAGTTTATTAAGTCATAATCAATCCTGGAGCTTTTCTCCTTCCTCACCTTCAAGTACACACGCGTGCGCGCGCATCCGCGCCAGTTTTCAGGACGGAAAAACCGAAAGCCGTCGCCAGCCGTGGTTTTCCTCCGTGGGCTCAAGCTCCCATAGCGCCGGGGGCTCCCAAACCACCGTCCCCACACCCCCTCGGAGGTACACGTGGACCTGCAACTTGGTACCGAAGCCCGCGCGCGCGCGCCCGCCGCTCCCACCCACCCGCGCACATGCACCGGGCGCCCGGCCCGCTCCGGACACCCGGGGTCCGATTCTCCAAGGAAAACCGCTGGTCCAGAGGCGGCTGAGCAGGTAGGGCGAGCCCCAGAGAGGGCTGCTGCGGGGGACGGAGATGCCCGCTAAGGGAACGCGTTTGGCGGCTGCCAGTTGGGATACCCGCGCCAAGCGTAGGAGGGAGCGGCTCTCACTCGAATTGTCTCACACCCCGCTGATGGGACTGGAGGCCGTTACCCTGGACCCCAGGGAACCCAGCTGGCCCTTACGCCCCCAACCCTGGCCCCGCCAGTGCCCGACTCAGCTTCTCGTTCGTTTGGGAGCCGCGCACACGCGGTGTTGCTCGGGGCTTACGCCTGACTGCGCGCGCGGGGATCACGCCTGACTGCGCGCCCGGGGGGTCATGCCTGGCGGTGCCGGGGGATGCCAGCTGCTGCTCTTGAGGCTCAGGGCTGCAGGAGCCCGGGCGGGGAGCCGTACCAGGAAGGCAGAGCAGCACTGGCTTCGGGAGAAACCCACGAACTTTGGGGACATGGTGACCATCGCGGCACCTGTGGCCATCCGCAGAACCAGTGCTTGTCTCACTTGGTTCCGCGGGAAAAGGGGCTTCAAAGGAAGACCGGGGAAGAACCCCCCCTACCCACACACACACACCCCACCTCCCCCCACCAACCTCGGACTGTGCTCTCCTGGAGTGAGCACTATATTTAAAATAGATATTTAAAATATTTAAAATAGATCCCCAGGGTCATAACCGGTCTCAGCCAGGACCCCTGGCACCCCACTTAGAGGTGACCTGATTAGCCTGGGAGATGATGCACGGGCCTTGGCGTGGTTCATTTTAGGATGAGTGAAAATAGCCAAACTGCACCGGCCCTGGGGAATCAGCTGGGAGCTCTCACTTTCTGTTTGTTTCTTTAGCTTTAGGGCCACCCCAGGCGGTGCTCAGGGCTTCCTCTTGGCTCTGTGCTCAGGTATCTATCGCTGCTGGCAGGGCTGGAACCTGGGGCAGGCACGTGCAGGGCAAGCCCTTGCCCGGCGGCCCCCACCCTTCAAGGCAGCTTGGGGTGAGGGGGTTCCCCCGCTGTGTCCCAGGCAAGAAACCTCGAGGGAGTCCCCCCATCCCGCGAGATTTGAAGTTGACTCCAGTGTGGGGAGGACGGGGGAGGCGGAAGACAGAGACAGTCCCCTGCAGAGGAGAGACGATCCTCCCTTTCCTAAGCCAGGGATCCTCCTGGGGCCAGGAGTGCCACACGCAGCCTCATAAAGCTGGAGTTTCTGGGACGGCAGCGGGAGTGCAGCGGGAGTGCAGCAGGGAGGGCGCTGTTGCATGAGGCTGACCAGGGTTCAATCCCCCGGCATCCCATATGGTCCTCCAAGCATATGGGCTGCCTGAATGCAGAGCCAGGAGGAAGCCCTGAACACAGTCAAAGGTAGCCCCCAAACAGAACAAAAAACTCTGGAGTTTCTAAAGTGATCTTAGGGGATGGAGCCATGGTACAGTGGGTAGGGTGCTTGCCTTGCACGCGGCCGACCTGGGTTCGATCCCTGGCATCCCATAGGGTCCCCCAAGCACTGCTAGGAGTAATTCCTGAGTGCAGAGCTAGGAGTAACCCCTGAGCGTTGCTGGGTGTGACCCAAAGAGCAAAATAAATAAATATAAATAAATTAAGTGATCTTAGCAGGCTGCTTTATAATCTCAACAATACGGCTGTGTGCCGCTCCTTGGCCACAAGGGGCCGGAAAAGGGAAAAGTCAGGGACCAACGACAGAGAAGCCAGGTCCTTTGGCTAGCCCAGGGCCCCCTGCGGGCCACCCAGTGGTGGACTCTCCAAGAACGCCCTTTCTCCTGCAGGGTGTGACGCAGAACCAGCGTCTCCTGCCGTCCCCACCCCTCCCATTCTGCCCTTCGATCACCTTCCACCCCAAGTGCCATCGGGAGAACCCAGTCTGAAAATAGAACTGGCATCCCCTCCCAGGACGCCCCCCCCCCACACACACAGGGCCGGGGAACAGGCTGTGAAGAAGGCTGACCTTGACCACAGAGACACGTACTCCAGGGCTATTGTGGACTTGGCCCAGATAACGTCAGCTTCCCCCACTCTGGCCTCTGAGAGCTCTTCGCTTTGGCCACCCCCCTGCGTGCGCCCTCCGCCCTCGGCTGGGCTCGCAGCCCCGGGGTGCCAGATCCCTCCCTCTCTGACTCCTCAGGGGGGCGGGTGTCATTTTCCCTTCCAGCTGAGTGAGAGGTGCCGGGTGCCCCCCTGGGGGTATACCTACCCGCTCCTTCCCTCTGCAGCCCAGCCAGTCGCTAAGTAACTCAGCCTTGAATCTGAGAAATAGGAGGGTAAAGAGGAAATAACCTTCTCCCCGGCTTGTGTGTGATATCTTTAAAGCAATTAAATAATAATAGCCTTCCCCTTTTCAGCACTTATCAGAGACAATAGACCCCAGGAAATGAAGAAAGGGGGGGAGCTATGGGGGGGGGGCAGGGTGACAGGGATGACAAGGCAGAGTGCTTCCAGGATGGGTTTCTTTGTGTGTGTGGTGTGTGTGTGTGTGTGTGTGTGTGTGTGTGCGTGCGCGCGCGCACGCATGCACACCCCCCTCCCCACACACACCCCAAGTCCCTAATTCCCAAGCAGTTCATTCCATGTCTCTGCCGCTTCGTCTGGTTGCCACCTGTTGACCTACCCCGGGGAACCAGGCCCGTCGTACACTTGGCGCAGTGGTTGAAAACCACTGTTTTTGTGGCGCCAGAGCTGCTTTTGCTGATACCTTGGGCTGTCGAGGCCCCAGTTCTCCTTCTGTGGCCGGGAGAAATGTCAGGCTTCAGTGGTGGGGACTGGGCAGAGATACAGAGACAGGGGGGCATGGGGTGAGGCGTCTGGGGGTACTACCCAGATTTGGCCTGTTTTCAGCTCTCCTGTCCCCGGCCACCCGCTGGCCATTTACCGGACTGGAGGTGCGGGCTGTCCACTTCTGTCTCGGTGGGTGATGGCAGCATCGTGCAGCTGGGGGGGTGTTCTTGGTGACAGCATGGGGCCTGGTCCCAGGGGAAGCAGGGTGGGGCGGAGCCTCCTGAAATGCGCTCCATCTTTCCAGTAGCTTCTTCCGCTCCATCAGAAAAGCAGCGAGTGTACATGTGAGTGTACATGTGAGTGTACATGTGAACGGGCATGGGAGCCTTGCTGGAAACTGCCCCGTGTCGGTCAGTGCAGAGCTCACGGCCAGCGACACGGGGCAGGAGGGAAGGCACTGGCTGTCTGTGTGGCTGTGATGGCGGATCTTGGTTCACATCCCCAGCACCACACACGGTCCCCTTAGCAACCGCCAGGGGTCCCTGCTGAGCACAGAGCCAGGACTAGCCCCTGAGCACCGCAGACTGTGATCCACCCCCCCCTCCACGCCCCAAAAAAGGAACAGAAATGATGTTTAGGGGGTTGGAGTGATAGCACAGCGGGGAGGGCGTTTGCCTTGCATGCAGGCGACCCAGGTTCGAATCCCAGCATCCCATATGGTCCCCCTGAGCACCGCCAGGAGTAATTCCTGAGTGAGGAGCCAGGAGTAAACCCTGTGCTTCACCGAGTGTGACCCAAAGAGCAAATAAATAAATAAATAAATAAATAAAAATAGAAATGATGTTTAGAAGGCAGCTTAGTCCAGAGAGAGTTCCCTTTTCTCTCCCCTTCCCCTCCTTGGCACACAAACCCTGAAAGAATCTTTTTGTTTTTGAGCCCCACACTGGCCAGTGCTCATGGCTTACTCCTGACTCTGTGCTCAGGGCTCACTCCCGGGGGGCTCCGGGGACCATAGGGATTTGAACCGGGTTGGCCACGTGCAAGGCAAGTGCCCTGCCCGCTGTACGATCTCCCCAGCCCCCCAGAAAGAATCTTGACTCCGGGAAGACTAGCAAAAGCCTTGGGGGGGGGGCTCCTACCCCATCCTTGCCCAGGTGAAGAGACCTAGCGCTGGGTGCTCAGGGGACTGCCCCGGGGTCACTCAGCTGAGGAGGGACAAAGGCCAGAATAGCCACAAGCTCGCTGCCCAGGGACCCCCAACCCAAGGTGGTAGGGACCAGAAAAGGCGCCCCACCTCCACCCCCTGCAGCCCTCGCATCTGCTCTACCTCTGGCCAAGCTGTCACCGTCACCCGCCTCGCCGGACCCTCTCTCTCTCTCTGTCCCTTGGGAGTCGGGTGGCTGACCTTGACTCCCTTGGTCTCCTCGCCCCTTGCACCCAGGGTCTGCCTGGGTCCCGGTCCTGTGGGACGCTCACGTGCTCGAAAGCACTTCTCTGTGTCTCTTGTGGAGTGCCACGCCCAGTCCCGGACCCCTGCGGTCAACTCGTGACCCTCCCCAGGCCCCTGCGAAGCATGGCATCTTTGGGACCGTTTGTCCATGAAGCTGTGGAGCGGCCCAGAGAGGTTAAGTGACCTGCCTGAGCTCCACGGAATCATTCTGAGCACCCGCCTCGGGTGAGGGCGCCCCACGGGCTGCAGACTTTGGGGGAGCAGCTTCCTGCCTGTGGAAGGGCCTCGGTCACCTTCATGCCTTTGCCCAGCGCCGCAGCCAGCCACCGCCCGGCCACGGGGCACCTGTGCTGGAGAGTTCTGGGTCACCTGTTTTCTTTTGGTTTGGGGCCACACCCAGCAGTGCTCAGGGCTAACTCCTGCTTCTGCACTCGGAAATTACTCCTGGCGGTGCTTGGAGGGGGACCAGGAGGGGTGCCGGGGATCGAACCTGGGTCAGTGCGTGCAAGGCAAATGCCCTCCTCGCTGACCTGCCGCCCCGGTCCTTGGGAATTGTTGCCCCCCCCTTTTTTTTTTCTTTTTGGGTCACACCTGGTGATGCACAGGGGTTACTCCTGGCTCTGCGCTCAGGATTTACTCCAGACAGTGCTCAGGGAGCCCTATGGGATGCTGGGAATCGAACCCCTGTTGGCAAATGCCCTCCCCGCTGTGCTTTTTTTTTTTTTTTTTTGGCTTTTTGGGTCACACCCGGCGATGCACAGGGATTACTCCTGGCTCATGCACTCAGGAATTAACTCTTGTCGGTGCTCAGGGACCATATGGGATGCTGGGAATCGAACCCGGGCCAGCCCCGTGCAAGGCAAAAGCCCTACCCGCTGTGCTATTGCTCCAGCCCCTTGTTGCCCTTTCTGATCTCAGAGACTGCGCAGGGAGAGGGTCTGGTTCGGTTCTGCTTTAATGGATAAGGGAGTCGCCTTTCACAGGGCTTCTAGCCACCCCAAAGCCAGAGGACCACCCCCCTCCCTGTCCCAGGGAGCCCCTCGTTCACTGATGCACTGCCAGTTTGCATTACATAGCGTCCCCTGGGAGCACTCTGTCCTGAACCAGCCAGACCCACTGACAGGCGGAGGGATCTGAAACGCTGAGTTGCTTTCCCCGGGAGCTGGAGATACATTGTTTCTGCTGGAGGTGGAGGGTGTCCCTGGAGGGCTGGTTTGGATCCCAGACGCAGTGTCACCCCCTGAGCACGCTGCAGGTGCTCCCTGGCTGCTCCTCAGTAGACCCCGGGGAGATGAGGATGTCCAGGGCCAGGTGGCAGGCAGTTCAGCCTCCCCGTGGCCACGGTGGACACAGCCCCATCCCACAATCCAGGCTGGGAGACGCATGCGCACTGTGGGATTGGTGCCACTGGTTGTAGCTTGGCTAGAAGGAGCCGGTGTTTTCCTGCCTGCCCCCCCCACACACAAGGAAAATCCCTTAACAAGGGTATCGGGATTTCAGGGCGAGAGGAGGTGGCCCAGCCCCGCCCCTGTCCCCTGCAGAGGTCCCGGCTCTGTTGCAGTATGGGGACGGGGGGAGACTGAGGCAGCCGGCCTGGAGGAGTGGTCACCGTGCTTGGATGCTCCGAGCCGCAGTATGGGGCAGCAGAGCACCCGGTCACCCCCTCTCTCCCAGTGCCTCTCCCCTGCAGGCAGCCTGTTGAAGGTCCTTCCTTTCCCTGAGGGTCGGTGGCAAGACCACAGAGTCACGTTTGTCGAGGAATAGGGGCGTGGCACCTGGAGCCGGCTATAGGGCGGGGAGCACGTCTGCGGGGCCGGATCTTCACACGGGGGAGCCACAGGGAGCAGAACCTGCCACTGTCTTGCTCGGGGTCACCAGCCCCGACGTTGGGGGTTGGGGACCAGAGTCCCCGAGATCCCGGTCTCAGGAGGCTGCAGTTCCCGAGGTGGCCTCAGGGTGGGGCTCGCGCACAGAACTCACTTGCCCAGCGGGCGTCCGCCTGCGCCCAGAAGGGGGGTCCCAGCGCGACCACCCTCAGCCTTTCCTTTCTCCCCTTCCCCTCTGCAAGGCAGGGGTGGGGTGCAGCCGGGATGGAATCGAGGTGTTGACAACCCGGACCTCGTCACTGCAGCTGGTTCCACGTCTTCTGCTGAGCCGGACCCCGTCCCTGGCTCCGCCCACCCCCTCTCCCCCTGCCCTCTGGGCTCGCGCCTCAGTCCTGGGCTGGGGCTGGAGGTTTGATCCAGGCTAAGACGGGAAGGTCACGTCAGGCGTGGCCAGGTCTGAATTGGGGTGGGGGAGAGTTTTCGCAGCCAAGTGCTCATGGAAAAGATCTTGGGGAACTGTTTCGGGGAGCTGGTGCTTGAGTTCTGAGCTGCAGAAGGATTTGGGGGGGGGCTTGGGGGTGGGCCAGGGAGGACAGATGGAGGCAGGGGCAGCCATGGCAGAGCGGGGTGGGGGGGCGGGTTTTGTACCAAGTGGGGCCCTAGTGAGGGGGCTTGGCCACCTTCCAGTGGTCAGAGTTGTGTGGGGCGCCCGCCTGCCCCCTTTTGGGGACCCCCCCCAGCCAGCAGAAGCTTTGTCGGCTGGTCCAGCTGTTAGGCCCCAAGCTTTGGGGTGACCCACACCCAGGCCCCAGAGCAGATGGCTGGACTGGAGTGGGGACAGCCCGGCCTGTGTCCCCCCGTCCCTCCGCCAGCCCCTCCTCCTCCTCCTCCTTCCCACTCAAGCCTCCTTCTGCGACCAGATCTCATCTCTGACAGATTGTCTTCACGGCTGCTGCCAAGAGCTAATTTCTCTGTGCCACTTCAGACACTGGGGCTTTCTCCCCGGCGGGGGCCGTCGGCCCAGGCTGGGAGGCGGCGTGACAGACCCAGGGCTTCCTCTCTGGCCCGCGGAATGCCCGGGTTCGAGGCTGAGGTGGTTTCTTGGCTCCGGGTGGAAGCGGGGTCGCCTGTCGTGGCCGGAGGTGGCGCTGTCGCTGGCCAGGCAGAGCGGGGGACTGGCCCTGGCGGCTGTGCGCCCCTGTGAGGGCTCTGGGATGCACACGCTTCATTGCAGGGAACCTCAGAGAATTGTGTGCATGCAACTTTTCGACGTGCACCCAGTGTAGACGCATTTTCCACCGCTGACTGGGAGATCACGGACTCTGCAAACCAGGCCCATCCCTACAAAGTAACAGTTGGCGTGGTGGAGACTATTCTAAGCAGGAGACTTTGGGCTCCAAGAGTGACCTTCCAGAGTGGTACTCCAGAAACGCCTTGGCAGTGTCCTTCTGGAGTGCAGTTTCCCAGGATGAGAGCTTCTTAGCACCACTAGGCAGTCTGTTACTCATGCCTACCCACTCAGCTCTCCGCCACTCTGCCCAGCCACTCACCGTCCACCCACCCACCTGTCAGCCCGCTTGCCCCTCCGTTATCCATCCACCCACCTACGGACCCCACTCATCCATCCATCATTCATCTACCCACCCATCCATCAACCCGTCTGCCCATCTGTCTGTCACCCATACTCATCCACCCGCTCATCTACCCCCACACAATCATCCATCCATCCACTCACCCACTCATCCACCCATTCATCTACCCCCAAACAATCATCCATCCATCCACCCACTCATCCATCCATCCATCCACTCACCCATTCATCCATCCATCCATCCATCCACCCACCCATCCATCCATTCATCCACCCACCCTTCCACCCACCCACCCATCCATCCATCCATCCATCCGTCCATCCATCCACCCATCCATCCACCCATCCACCCACCCACCCATCCATCCATCCATCCATCCATCCGTATCTATCCATCCATCCATCCATCCATCCATCCATCCATCCACTCACCCACTCATCCATTTATCCACCTATCCACCCATTCCACTAACTCACCCATCTGTTCATCTGTCCATCCACCGACCTATTTATCTATCCACTCATCCACTGGCCCCCACCCACCCATTTACCCATTCATCCACCACACATCCGCCCATTCATCCACCCACTTATTCATTCATCCACCCACCCTTCCACCCACCCACCCATCCATCCATCCATCCATCCGTCCATCCATCCACCCATCCACCCACCCATCCATCCATCCATCCACCCATCCACCCATCTATCCATCCATCCATCCATCCATCCACTCACCCACTCATCCATTTATCCACCTATCCACCCATTCCACTAACTCACCCATCTGTTCATCTGTCCATCCACCGACCTATTTATCTATCCACTCATCCACTGGCCCCCACCCACCCATTTACCCATTCATCCACCACACATCCGCCCATTCATCCACCTACTTATTCATTCATCCACCCATCCTTCCACCCACCCACCCATCCATCCATCCACCCATCCACCCACCCATCCATCCATCCATCCCTACCTATCCATCCATCCACCCATCCATCCATCCACCCATCCACCCATCTATCCATCCATCCATCCATCCATCCATCCACTCACCCACTCATCCATTTATCCACCTATCCACCCATTCTACTAACTCATCCATCTGTTCATCTGTCCATCCACCGACCTATCCATCTATCCACTCATCCACTGGCCCCCACCCACCCATTTACCCATTCATCCACCACACATCCGCCCATTCATCCACCCACTTATTCATTCATCCACTCACCCTTCCACCCACCTACCCATCCACTCATCACCCATCCATCCACCCTCTTACCAACCAATCCATCTCTCCCCTCCACCCAACTCATCCACCCATCCATCCACCCATCCATCCATCCATCCATCCACCCACCCATCCATCCATCCATTCATCCATCCATCCATCCACCCACCCATCCATCCATCCATCCACCCATCCTTCCTTCCTTGAAAATCAGATGTTTTTTTTTAAGACTATCCTTCATCCCGCACAGGAAAGAGGCCAAAAAAAAAAAGGGGGGGGTTGCTATTGCTACCTCTAAAACTGTCTTTGTCCTTGTTGTTGGTATCTTGCCACCAGGCTGGCAGACTATCAAAAAGCAATTAGTGGCGCATGGCTTAGGAGCATTTGGTGCATTTCTTTAGGGGGGCGGGAGGGCGGCAGGGGGGCTCTGAGGAGCCAGCCCTGTCTCTCTCTCCTGGGCTCAGATTACTCACGCTGGTTAATTTCTCCTGCGATGATGTCATTTCGGGTTCAGAGAGAAAAGGCCCCTCTGATGGGCTGGTTTCTAGCCGCAGCAGGTAGGAAAGGTTGTGTTTAGCCAGGGAGGTCTGTTGATGTTTAATGCAATTTCACGCTCATCCAGGGGCCGCTGCCTGTGGCCCAAGGGGGTTTCAGCTGGGGATGAAGAATGGCCTTGGGCAACTTGGGCAAGGCTGTCCTTCGCCTCCGCTCCTCCTCTGGGGCCCACTGCCCCGGGGCCAGCGTCTCCTTCCTCCCTTTGAATGTGAAACTCCCCGCACCTTCCACTTCCGGCTGGGAGCAGCCCCCACCTCTCCTTACTCGGGAATTCTCTCCCCCTGTCCTGGCCGTGGAGGTGAAGTTGGCACCCCCCTCCGCCCCCCCCAAGCTCTGTGCTGGGGGGGTTCTAACTGTGTCAACATGTTCCCGCTGAGCCCAGCACTCTTTCCTCCGGCCTCTCCTTTCTTATAGAGCCTCTGTTTTCCCTGGAGTTAATGATTACCTCTTTTTTTTTTTTTTTAAACAAAACAAAACCAAAGAAAGCAGACTTTCATTATATATATATATGTAATTCGTGGAATTACCTCCCCCAAATCAAAGTTGATCAGCTTTTTTTTTTTGTTTTTGCTTTGTGGCAATGTACAGGGGTTCCTCCTGGCTCTGCACTCAGGAATCACTCTTGGCGGTGCTCGGGGGACCCTATGGGATGCTGGGAATCGAACCCGGGTCGGCCGCGTGCAAGGCAAACGTCCTGTCTGCTGTACTATGGCTCCAGCCCCAGAGTTGATCAGCTTTTCTAAATGTTTTCAGCAAATTGGTTTCCTTGTGGCCCGGAGGCTTCCCTTGGCTTCATCTGGACTCTGGTCCTTGGGGCGGGCTCAGCCAGGCCCTGACCCTTGTTCTTTTCATGACCCTCAAGGACCAGGGAGTTTTCTGCAGTGGTCTCAAACCCAAGTTTAAGACAGTGCTCGGGATTCGCTCCTGGTGGGTCTCTGGGGACCGCCTGCAGTGTTGGGGTTTGAATCCTGGTTGGCCTTGTGCATGGCGACAGCTTATTCCCGTCCTGTCTCACCACCCCCTTTCCTTGTTTCAGTGGTCCCCGTTCCTCAGGGGCTTCTCGAGGAAAGGGGTCACCGGTCTTGGGGACCACCGCTCAGGCACCCCGCCTGTGTGGCCCGGGGGAAGGGATCCAAGGGCAGAGTCACTTCTGAGACCGGGAATCAGAGATGCCGTGACTGGGGCTGGAGCGACAGCACAGCGGGGAGGGCTCTTGCCTTACACACGGCCGACCCAGGTTCAATCCCCGCCTCCCACAGGGTCCCCCAGCACCGCCAGGAGTGACCCCTGACCATCACCGGGTGTGCCCCCAAAAAAGTCAAAAAAGGAAATAGAAAAAAAAAGATGCTGTGATCTTGGACTGGGTGATGCTTTTTTGGTGTTTTTTTTTTTTTTTTTGGACCACACCCGGCGATGCACAGGGGTTACTCCTGGCTCTGCACTCAGGAATTACCCCTGGCGGTGCTCAGGGGACCATATGGGATGCTGGGAATCGAACCTGGGTTGGCCGCGTGCAAGGCAAACGCCCTACCCGTAGTGCTATTGCTCCAGCCCAGGTGATGCTTTTTTGTTTGGGGGTCTCACTCGGTGGTGCTCAGAGCTTCCTTTACTCCCGGCTCTGTGCTCAGGGATCACTCTTGTGGACGGGGTGTAATGCTGCTGACGGGGAAATCAGATGAACCTGCACACACCGTTCCGCAGCCTTTCAAACACGCGTGGCTTACCTACAGCCACCAAGGGTCGCCTGGGCTGTCTGCAGGCAACCCTCAGTGACCCACAGGAGTCTAAGCAAAGGAACAGGACAGGCGCAGAGAAGCAAGAAGTGGAAGAATGCTGAAGGCACATCACACCTTTACACCCCTGAGATAAAAATACAGCCCTCTGGGGCCGGAGTGATGGCACATCGGGGAGGGTGCTTGCCTTGCATGGGGCCGGCCCGAGTTCAATCCCTGGCATCTCATACATTGCCCTGAGCACTGCCAGGAGTGATTCCTGAGTGCAGAGCCAGGAGTAACCGCTGAGCATTGCTGGGTGTGACCCCAAAAGCAACACACACACACACACACACACACACACACATACACACACACACATATAGCCAGATAATTTCCTCATCGGCCACCCTCCAGAACTCACAGCTGCTTCTCCCAGAAGGCAACATAAAACGAGGCCGCCATAGCCATGCCACCAGACTCTGCACCAGGGGCCAGGGGTGCCCCAGAGAGGGACGGGTGAGAGCCCTCCCCGCCCCAAGGGACCCAATAGCCAAGTCCACTACCCCCCCCCCCCACCACGCTCCAGGCCGCTTTCACACGCTCGGGCTGAGCCTCATGCATGAGTGAACATATTCCTGGACCGCGTTGCCGTGAAACAGCCACGCGACACATCATCATAAAGGGAAATACATATATATGTGTGTGTGTGTATATATATATATATATATATATATATATATGCCTCTCAGAGAGCCCGGCAAGCTACTGAGACTATCCCGCCCACACAGCAGAGCCTGGCAAGCTCCCCGTGGCATATTTGATATGCCAAATACAGTAACAATAATAGGTCTCATTCCCCTGACTCTGAAAAGAGCCTCTAATCATTGGGAAAAAACGAGTAAGGAGAGGCTGCTAAAATCTCAGGGCTGGGATGAATGGAGACATTACTGGCGCCCGCTTGAGTAAATCGATGAACAACAGGATGACAGTGATACAGTGATATATATATGTATATATATATCCCCTTGAATAGCACAAGACTATGAAAAGAAAGTGTTGGGGGAGGGGTCACAGAGAGAGAGCCCAGCAGGGAGAGCGTTTGCCTTGCACATGGCCCACCTGGATCCCACCCCCGGCACCCCATAGAGTCCCCTGAGCCCCACCCAGAGTGATCCCTGAGCACAGACCCAGGAGTCAGCCCTGAGCATCAACAGACTTGGCCCAAGCCCCACCCCCGTTCCCCAAGGGAGTGTTTTGGGGCAAATAGAAGCTCTGAGAAATGGAGAGACACAGGAGTTGGGAACAGTTAAAAGTCCGCAGAAGGGTTCGAAGATGCTGGCCCTGGTTCCGTGCCCAGCAACCCCAGGGTGCCCGCCCCCTGTACTGTTGGTATTCACCGGGTGGGATGGGGGGGTCCCTTGTGGGCCTGGAGACCCCAAGTGCAGTTGCTGGCTCTTCCAACCCCTTTACAGACTACGCTGCATTTCAAAGTGGTGGGGTGCTGGGCCGGAGCAGTCGTGCTGGGGGGAGGGTGCTGGCCTTGCAGGCGTCTGACCGGGGTCCGATCCCAGCACCCCATAGGATCCCCCAAGCCCCGCCTGAGCTTGAAGTGGTCCCTGGGCCCAAATTCACAGTAGTGTTAACGACAATATTTCATGCACGCGATGTTCCAATGGCACATTCTCCGCCAGCCACCAGAGTGTCGTGTGTCGTTAAAGCCTATTTTCAAAAAAGATCATTATCTCTGAGAGACTTTTAAAACAGAATTCCCGGGGCTGGAGCAATAGGGAATTTGCCTCGCACCTGGCCGTCCTGGATTCGATCCCTGGCATCCCACATGGTCTCCCGAGCACTGCCAGGACTAAATCCTGAATGCAGAGTGCAGAGCCAGGGGTAACCCCTAATCATTGCTGGGTGTGACCCCAAACCAAAACAAAAAACCAAAAAAACCTACACCTCTACAAACCAAAACAGAGTTCCTTCCCAGTATAAAATTTCGGATGAAAAGCTCATGTTTTGGGCTGGAGCGATAGCACAGCGGGGAGGGCGTTTGCCTTACACGCCGGCCGACCCGGGTTCAAATCCCAGCATCCCATAGGGTCCCCCGAGCACCGCTAGGGATAATTCCTGTGTGCAGAGCCAGGAGGAACCCCTGTGCATTGCCGGGTGTGACCAAAAAGAAAAGAAAAAGAAAAGCTCATGTTTTGGCAAAAATCTCTCTCTTTGGGCACTTGTACCCTGGGAGAGCGCCTGTGTGTCCAGGAAGTGAGGTTTGATGAAATGGGCTCGGAGAGCATCGAGGTTGGGGGTGTGGGCGCTCTCGGGACACCCGCCCCCCCTCCCACACCCACTTGTAGCTGCGTTTATGAGCTGGGAGCCCCATTTGTGAGTGGGGCAAGCAGGAACGTGGTGAGGGGAGCGACTATTAGTCTTTATTACAAGCCACTGGCCTAAAGCGTCACTTTTGCAGCAACACCCTAAAGTGGGGGAGAGGCAGGGAGCCCACAAAGTGGGCGGGGTGCTTGCCTTGCACGTGCCTGAGCAAGATCAACTCCCCCCCTAACCCCCCTCCACACACACACACACACACACACACACAGTTCCTCCGAATCTCACCAGGAATGATGCCTGAGCACAGAGCCGGGAGTAAGCCCTGAGCACCATTGGGTGTGGCCCAAAAGAGCCAGAACCTAAACAATCCTCCAAATCAGAAAGGCCTAAACGTGTGCAGAGGCACAGTAAACAATAAAGGAGTTGGTCTTATTTGGCTGCTGTGGGGTTTAGGGAGTCGCGAATTCCCCCCCTCCCCCGCCTCTGTCCCTCTGGTCTCACGGTCCAGGCGGCCCCGCTGGCCACTGTCGTCTTTACGGCTGAACACTGGCCCGGAGCTCCCCTTGGAATCTGCCCTAATTCGCTCCAGCCTGTTGGCGGACGTGATGCCGCGTCTCCCATTTTGCTCTTCTCTGCTTAGAACCAAAAAATTACAGCTGATGATCCATTTTCTATGCAAAATCGGACAGAAACTGGAATGGCTGGGGACAAAATAACCCAAACCCCTGAAGTGTTCTTGACGCAGGCAGCTGGTAGAGAGGGAAGGGGCCCTGTGGCAGTGGAATTCCTGGAGCGTAATAACCGCCTAGCCCCAAGGCTGTCAAGACCCACCTTTACCTGGGGTTCAAGTAATAGTACAGTGGAGAGGGCGTTTGCCTTGCGTGTGGCCGACCCAGGTTTGATTCCAGCATCCCATAGGGTCCCCCAAGCACCGCCAGGAGTAACCCCTAAGCATCACTGGGTGTGACCTAAAAAACCATAATAATAATAATAATAATAATAGCACTGTAGCACTGTCGTCCCATTGCTCATCAATTTGCTCAAGCACCAGTAATGTCTCCATTGTGAGACTTGTTGTTACTGATTTTGGCATATTGAATATGCCACATGGAGCTTGCCAGGCTCTGCCATGTGGGTGGTATACTCTCAGTAGCTTGCCGGGCTCTCTGAGAGGGACGGAGGATTCGAACCCAGGCCGACTGCATGCAAGGCAAATGCCCTACCTGCTGTGCTATCACTCCAGTCATGTGTAATAATAACAACAACAACAACACAGACCTTTACCTGGAGCTAGCCCAGACCAGAGAAGGCTGGACCCAGCCTCCAAGAGAAGCCCCAGCACGAACAAAGGTCAAGAAAAGGAGTTTGAAAGAAGACCACCCCAACTCTACCTCCTTGGCAACCACCCTAGCAACGGACTCTTATCTAGCTAGAAAGCCCCACCTGGGGCGGCTTGGAGAAACCCTCTAAGAGCCAATTTGAACAAAGGAAGGCGTGCACACACTGCCAGGCTCGTGTGCTGCTGTGTCCACGCGGCACACGCGTGCCCCTGTCTCCCCTCTGAGAGGTGCACTGGAGTTCTCTGTCTTTGGAGAAGCCCTCGTCTCTCTCTCTCTCTCTCTCTCTCTCTCTCTCTCTCTCTCTCTCTCTCTCTCTCTCTCTTTTTCCTTTCTGGGTCACACTCGGTGATGCACAGGGGTCACTCCTGGCTCTGCACTCAGGAATTACTCCTGGCGGTGCTCAGGGGCCCTATGGGATGCGGGGAATCGAACCCGGGTTGACCGCATGCAAGGCAAACGCCTTCCTGACTGTACTATGGCCCCGGCCCCAGCCCCTCTCTGTTTCTCTCCCTCCGCCACCCCCCTCCTCAAAGCCTCCAAATCACATCAGTTTTTGCTTCCCTGCTCGTCTGCTTCTGAAATTCTTTTCTGTGAGAAAGACAAGAACCCAGAGGGCCTGGGCGCGGGGGCCTGGCTCTCCTCTCCTGCCAAGAGCAAGTCCTCACTCAGCTGAGCTCCCGGAGAATCAGGCGACGGGAATCGACTCCCGTGCTGGGCAGAACAAGGGGACACCAGGGGTGGCTTGGCGGCTGCCTAGTGGGGGGCTGGCGGCACCCTGGCCTGTGCCGTGCAGGGGCTCACCAAAGACCTCACCAGTCCTAGCCTTCCCGGCCGGTCCCGGGTGACAGAGGCGGGTCTGGGGAAAGTGCCCGTTTCTCTCCTCCCCACCTCACGTAAGCCACCGTGGGGGGCACCAGCTTCGTCCTCACAGCACCTTAGGGCAGGGGCTGGAGCAACAGGACAGCAGGTGGACGCTTGCCTTGCATGCAGCCAGCCCTGGTTCAATCCCCGGCACCCCTGCATGGTCCCCGGAGTGAACCCTGGGCACAGCTAGGTGTGCTCAAAAAATATGCCCCCGCCCCCCAAAATAAAATTAATAAAAGAGAGTAACTCAGGGAGCCGTGGACCAGGATGGTCCAGAATCACGAGTATTCCATGGAAAAGAACCCCAGGACCGAACCCAGTCAGGTCATGAATCGTCCTGCCCCAGGACATCAGCTCGGGGGTGATGCGCCCCCTCCAGAACCGTGAGGCTCTTCCCAGCACCCCCCAGTGCAGCGGGCCAGGCGGGGGCCGGGGGGTCTGGGGTGGGACAAGCTGATCTCAGCCCCGCAGGTGTCTTGGATGAGAAGCTGGTGGCGGAAAGAATCGAGAAACTCTTTTTTTTTTTTTTTGGTTTTTTTGGGTCACACCCGGCAATGCACAGGGGTTACTCCTGGCTCTGCACTCAGGGGTTACTCCTGGCGGTGCTCAGGGGACCATATGGGATGCTGGGAATCGAACCCGGGTCGGCCGCGTGCAAGGCAAACGCCCTACCCGCTGTGCTATCGCTCCAGCCCCTCTTTTTTTTTTTTTTTTTTTTTGCTGAACCCCGTCCTGAGGGGCCGTAGCAACCGTCGTGATTGTGGACAGCCTCCGGAAGTGGGGCCCAGGGGCTCCTGCTGAGGCCACGGGGACGCGCCCGTCTCCTGGAGAGGGCAGCATCGTGGGGCCCGGGGTAGGGGGTGGGGGTGTGGCTCTACAATGTCATTACCACAGGGCACCTGGCTGTCTGTCTCATTCCTTCCGGAACACTCTTGCAGCTACTCAATAACCATTTCATAAATTTTATTTCGGTTTAAATCAATCAGAGTTAATCCCTATTACAGGCAACTAAAACCCTGATGGATACGCACAGCCTCCTGTTAACTTCCATCTGTTTGCCTCCCCTACCCTTCACCTGGCACTTTCTTGAGACAATAAGAAATTTTTGCAGAGGTTCAGGAAAGGCAAGGAAGAATTAAGAGCACTGTTGTTTTGTTTTGTTTTTTTTTCCCCCTTTCATTTCTTCGATCTTTCTCCTTCAGAATTTCAGGGCCTTAAAAATCCACACCAGATATTTGCATGATTTATCATCCGGAGTGACTCAAGCTTCGAATCTGATGGCAGCCGTGGGAAAAAGTATGCTGGCTGGGGCGGGGAGGGGGGTGGCGCGGGGGGTGGAACCTTGCTTCCTTTTGCTCATAAATTGGGTCGAATAGCGAAAGTTTCCCAGGGCCCCCGAGCTTGGGAGGAAAGCGTTACTTACAATGCCTCTCCCTGAGTCAGGCTCCCAAGGGGGCCCCCGGTTACATAGAGGTGGGGGAGGGGAGGGATGCTGCAGCCTTTGGATTTTCCATCTTACCACAAATCCTCCTCCACGGAGCCCGGGTTTTCTTTTCCATAACTCGTCTTGGCATACGCTGGAAATGTCGGGGCTGGAGGGAGAGCCAAGAGGCAGGAAACCTTTGTGTTCCAAATCCCAGCTGTGGTTGACCCTAGGCCTATCCCTGGCACCCCTGGGGTTCCTCTGAGCCCTGCAGGAGATGTCTCTGAGCACTGCCAGAAACGCCGCCCTCAAAAAAAAAAAAAAAAAGCAAGGGACATTTCAATAATTCCTTTTCTTTCTTTTCTTTTTTTTTTTTTTCTTTTCGCTTTTTAGGTCACACCTGGCGATGCACAGGGGTCACTTCTGGCTCTGCACTCAGGAATTACCCCTGGCGGTGCTCAGGGGACCCTATGGGATGCTGGGAATAGAATCTGGTTTGGCCGCGTGCAAGGCAAACGCCCTCCCCGCTGTGCTATCACTCTAACCCCATCATTCTTTTTCTTAGGGCCATTCTCCTTATCTCCTGAGCCTGTCCTCCCCGTGTCTCTCTCTCTGCTGCAGGGCCTGTGCTCCAACCCTTTAAGCTACCAACTGGAGGGGACAATTCCTTGTCTCTTGTTTTTTCATTTTTTTGCTTTTTGGATCACACCCAGTGATGCTCAGGGGTTACTCCTGGCTCTGCACTCAGGAATTACTCCTGGCGGTGCTTGGGGGACCCTATGGGATGCCGGGGATCGAACCGGGTTGGCCACATGCAAGGCAAACGCCCTCCCCGATGTGCTATCCCTTCGGCCCCATTTCTTGTCCCTTGTGTGGGCACGGTTTTCTCTCTTCTCTCTCTCTCTTGTAAGATATCATTGGTTTGTCCTTTCTCCCTTGCCACAGAGAGCTTAGGTTTATCTGGTAGTACCCATCACAGTGCTCCTGAAGCACCCCCATTCCTCTGTGTTTGTTGGCATGTAGCTCTAAACATTTTAGGACAACATTGGTCTGTCCTGTTCCCCTTGCCACAGGAAGCTTAGGTTTATCACAGTGCTCCCGAGGCACTTCCATTCCACTGCGTTTATCTGTAAACTCCTCTCCATGCTCTCTTCCCCAACCGGTCTATCACCTTTCCCCCCTAATCAGACTCTGTTAACTTGTAAGGTCAGATTCCTCAGAAATCTATGATTTTATATGTATGAGTGAAATATTGCCTTTCTCCTCTCCTTGTGTCTGTTGAATAGCTGAGTTCAAAGCAATGTCCTTTTCATATGGGCAAAGGAAGACAGTCAATATTATGCTTTATAACTTGGGATTTAGTTGGCTTCGAATATTATTCATTCCTGGGCATCTGCTTTCTCGACTTAAGCCTCAGTTGCCCTTAGTTCCTAGCACCCCAAAAGCAGGGTCCCGACGAGGGACTGAAGGGACCCAGGGCAAGCTGTGAGCTACCCTGGCATCGATATGGGCCAGGCCAAAGCACCACAATACTCAACTATAAGTTAAGAGCTTGATCATGGACAAATGCTGTCATGATCTAAAAGCAACGACGAGACCAGCACCCTGCTAGGGATAGGAAAGACTAATCTGGCCTGAGCACTGTAGTCTGAGATCGAGATGGCCCCAGGAGAGCAATTCTATAAACTTAATGTGTCTCTTACTGTGTCCATACAAAATGACTAATATTAGGAATGTATGCTTGGTGGGCTAAAGAAGGGAGAAATGCACCCCTAGGTGGTATCTCGCCCTTAGGCAGGTTATAAAAAACTATGCACGCCAAAGGGCGTGTGTACTCGAGGGCTCTCACCACCCGAGTTTGGTGCTCTGGAACTGCTGTGTATGGGCTGGATCGGGACGGCTGTTGGCCAAGGACAGGCGAAGGGAGAAGGAGGATCAAGCTGGTTGCTGATTAATTACTGTTTATTCAATCTTCCATCTTTTCCCTCTCCCGCACTCCCAGCTCCGTCCTCTCTCTGGATCTATCGCAGCCTCTCTGTATCTCTGGTCTCTCTCCTCCCTTTTTCTCTCCCCCCCTTACCCCTAGGCTACACACAGCCAGGTAGCAAAATCATCATAAGAAGAAGGGAACACAACCTAGGGGCATTCCAAAGCCCTTCCTGACTGCCAGTAGGCAAAATACCCTGGCAACATCTTGCCACAGACTCAGACTACAGCACTCAGGCCAGATTAATCATTCCTCACCCTAGCAGGGTCCAAATCTAGTTATCACTGTTTGGATCATGACAGCATTTGTCCATGACCAAGCTCTTAACTTATAGTTAAGCATTAGGCACTTTGGCCAGGCCCATCTCGATGCCAGGGTAGCACACAACTCACCGCTTGCCCTGGGTCCGTCCCGTCCCTCGTCGGGACCCTGATTTTGGGGGTGCTAGGAAGTAATGCAAAGGACTCAAGAAGAGAAAAACAATATTTACAAGTCAACAGAACGCTAAGAAAGAAGCTACAAATAAACAGAGGAATGGGAGCACTGTGACGGGAGTAACCCAATAAACCTAACCTACCTGAGGCTATGTTATCCTACATAGATCATCTTTCTGTATGAGAATCTGTCCTAGAAGCAGCATCCCCCGAGGGAAAGAACTTTTCCCCTATTGATTGTGACCACACCTATGTGTAAGCCCCAACCCCTCACCTGGGGGATTTAGTGAGGCTGTAAGAGTGGGCTGGGGGTTTCCAGACCCGGAGAAGCCGGATCTATATCCAGATCCAGAGAAGAAGGAGAATGAAGTAGCGGGGGGGGGGGGGGGGAGGGAGGAGCAGGAGAAGAATCAGAGGAGAATAGAGACGGAAATGGAATAAACTGCAACTGAGGCCAATCAGCCTGGCCCTCGGTCCTTCCTTCGCCTGCCCATCTCCGACCTCCCTGGGGTGGGGGAAGCGTCGGGAGAGAGATAGAGCGTCGCTGCCCTTTTTTGTGATTACTCTCTCTCTCTCTCTCTCTCTCTCTCTCTCTCTCTCTCTCTCTCTCTCTCTCTCTCTCTCTCTCTCTCCCCTCTTATCCTCCCTCCCTCCTCCCCCTTTCTCTTCCCCCCTTCTCTCTCCCCTCCTAACCATCTTCAGTTCTTTGTTTTGTTTTGTTCTTGGGCCATGCCCAGGGATGCTCAGGGCTTACTCCTGCTCAGGAATCACTCTTGGTGGGATTCAGGGGACCCCACGGGATGCTGGGGATCGAACCCGGGTCGACTGTGTGCAAGGCAGGCGCCCTTCCCGCCGTGCTATCGCTCTGGTCCCCCCGACCATCTGAACTTGTCACGTTACCTGATGCACTGGCTGTGTTCTCTCCACCCCTTTTGTGCTCCTTATGAGTTCCAGGCCCTCTGTCCCCAAGAAATAGCCCTTCCAGGTTCAGTAACTTCCAGGAAGCTCGGTCCCACCTGCTGACAGCCCGCTTGCTCCCCGGGTCGGACGCGGAGGAAGGCGTGATCCACGCAGGCCTGGCCGCTGGTGGCCCGGCCGTCCTGCGATGCAGCCGTCCCTCTGGGGTCTTCTCTGACACAGTGGGGGCTGGGCCACTGGAGAAGGAACAGCAGGGAAACCGAGGGCAGCAGGGGACATGTGGCCTCGGGGATGAGCACTGGTGCCGATTCCAGCCTTCCCTGGACACGGCCAGGGAACAGACAGACACTTTTAGCACCCTGGGTCCTGCTGCTGCTTCATCTCCCGTCTCCTGGGCAGCAGGAGTGACCAGCAGGATGAGCGGGCCTGTGTGCCAGTAAAACTTTATTTACAAAAGTTGGCCGTGACCACATCGGGCCCACCCTTGACCTCCCCTTGCTCAGGCCCCCAGTGCTCTCCAGCTTTCTGAAGTTCAGACAGTGCCGTGAGCAGGACCCCCTAATTACCACTCCCTGCCCCCAAAACCAGGGGAGGGTGGGGGGGTCAGTCTCCTAGAGGGACCCCTGGGTGCTCTTTTTCTGGGCCACGCTCTGCATAGCCTAGTTCTTGGCGGAGGGAGCGAGTCGACTTTCCTTGCTAATGACTCTTGTTTCGTAAGTGCCTCTGGATGGTCCCCCTGCAACGCCATCAAGCTCTATTGTGCTTTTGCAATTTGTGCTGATGGGGTCCTGGAGACAGGCGCCGGGAGCCGGCGGCCTCACCCCGCAGAGCCCCCAGGCAGCACCAGGTGCGGGGGGGGGGCACCCCTGGGTGCAGCCACCCTCTCGGGGGCCCCGTTTGAAACAGAAAACTCAAATGTCAAAAAATGTCCCCCTCTATCCATCTGTCTACTTTTTTTTCTCCTTTTTTTTTTTTTTTTGGTAAATGGCTGTTTAAAAAATACCCATAAAATAAAATTTATCATCTGTGAAACAATAGGAAAAATACATATATTGGTTTTTGCCCCCGGTGGGGGGGGCTCCTGGCCCTGAGGGTGGAGAACAGTGCAAGATGTGTCTTCGCCCGTGGGGACCCTGGCGAGGTTCAGGCGGGGCTTGGGGGCTGCCCCCCGGGGCCACCGAAGATGAGAGCCCAGAATGTTGGCCGCCCCCACCCCCACCCACCCCATCCTGACTTTCCTAGGCAGGGGTGGGTGGGGGTGGGGTGAGCAGAAGGGACCAGCGCAGGGAGGGGTCTCCATGACAGCTCCCCCTTTGGGGGGCTGGGACGGTGTCCAGGGGGGTGATGCATCCTTGAAGCAGGCGCAGAGGGGGTGCCCCCCACTGCCCCAGAGCTCGGGCACTCGGGCCCCCCTCAGGCCCCCCTGCCTCAGTTACAGTGATGTCGACACTCAGGTTTCTTGTCCCCAAAGCACTCAGGAGAGAGGGCGGGACAGGCGTGCAGTGGCGGTTCCGGAAGGATCTGACTGAAGGGAGAGAGGAGAAGGCAGGAAAGGCCCCAAACTCCAGAGAAGGGCAGAAACCTTCCCCCCTTCCATACCTTTTTCTTTCTTTATTTTATTTTATTTTATTTTTTTGCTTTTTGGGTCACACCCAGCGATGCATAGGGCTTACTCCTGGCTCTGCACTCAGGAATGACTCCCAGCAGTGCTCCGCTATGGGATGCTGGGAATCGAACCCGGGTGGGCCGCATGCAAGGCAAACACCCTCCCCGCTGTGCTGTCGCTCCAGCCCCCTTCCCTACCTTTTTAACAAAGGAGGTGTGGGTGAGCATTTCTTTTTTCTCCTTTTTTTTTTTTGGTGGTTTGTTTTTGGGCCACACCCGGGTGCCCAGAGCTGACTCTGGGCCCTTCACTCAGGGATCACTCTCAGGCCCGGGCACCCTGTGGGGGCGAACCAGGCTTGGTCCGTGCACCCCGCCCTCTCTTGGACCCCGGGGCTTTCCCTCTTGCAACAAGGACCTGTGCTGGTGGGTGCCGCCCCTCATCCTGCCTCAGACAGAGGCTGCTGGGGGACCCCACGTGTGGGGGTCCGGGCCGGGCTCCCGCCTCCTCCCCATGGCCGTGCCCGTCCCTGCTGGGCAGTCAGGGCTGCCGGGTCTGCCCGTGTCTTCTCCGTCGGTGGACGCGGAGGTGAACACGAAGCGCCCGTAGGTCACCCGGGGGAGATTTCGTTATTTATTAATTTTTTAGGTTTGGGGGCTGCATCTGGTGGTTTTCAGGGGCTGCTTCTGGCTTTGTGCTCAGGGATTACCCCTGGGGGGACTTGGGGAGTCCTCGGCAGTGCTGGGGATCGACCCTAGGTTGACTGTGTGCAAGGCCAGCACCCTCCCCTGCGGGTCCTGAGGCCCCTCTGCCCCTCTCCCCTGCGGGTCCTGAGGCCCCTCCACCCCTCTCCCCTGCGGGTCATGAGGCTCCTCCATCCCTCTCCCCGGTGGGTGCTGAGGCCCCTCCACCCCTCTCCCCTGCGGGTGCTGAGGCCTCTCCATCCCTCTCCCTTGTGGTTGCTGAGGCCCCTCTGCCCCTCTCCCCTGTGGGTCCTGAGGCCCCTCCGCCCCTCTCCCCTGTGGGTGCTGAGGCCCCTCCACCCCTCTCCCCTGGGGTCCTGAGGCCCCTCCACCCCTCTCCCCTGGGGTCCTGAGGCCCCTCCACCCCTCTCCCCTGCGGGTCCTGAGGCCCCTCCATCCCACTGTCTCCGCAGCTGCACTATTCTCAGTTCCCCTCCTGGGCTTGCGCTTTCCCTTCCATTGTTGGTTTATTTATTTTTCAAGCCTCCCACGTGGTGCCCAGGGAGCCCCGGGGGTGACTCCAGGCCAGCCAGGCCTGAGGCTCAGCTGACGGACCTGAGGACGCAGGCGGCTCTGGCTTGCAGAACGGGGGAGGGGGGCTCACTGCACCGCTTTTCAGGGAACCATGTGGCTCTGGAATAGAACCCAGGTCAGCCGCAAGCCGGGCGTGCACCCCAGCCGCTGTTCCCGCTCCTGGCCGCCCCTTTTCTACGTGATCATTATTATTTTCTATTGGGTTGTTGTTGGCTTGTTTTGAGGCCACACCCGGCGATGCTCAGGGCTTCCTCCTGGCTCTGCATTCGGGGATCACTCCTGGCGGGCTCAGGGGAACCCTATAGGGTACCAGGGATCGAACCCAGGTCAAACGTGTGCAAGGTAAGAGTCCTGCCTACTGTTCGAGTTGCTCTGGCCCCTCGCGTACCTTTTCAGAAGGAAGGAAGGAACGTAGACAGGACAGCTCGTATTATCTCTCCTACTGTTCGCTCACGGGCCCGTGGGGCACTGGGCAAACCACGGGCCCAGACGAACCTTTGCCCTCTGGAGCCACCCTGTTCTCAGGGGCACAGTCAGGGACCAGCAGCTTTCCCTGGGGGCTGGAGCAGTAGTTCAGCGGGTTGGCGGCTTGCCTTGCGCTTGACCAACCCAGGTTTGAGCCCAGGCACACCCTGCGTTCCCCTGAGCCCTACCAGGAGTGACCCCTGAGCACAGAGCCAGGAGTCAGTCCTGCGTACTGCCCCGTGTGGCCCGAAATCAAGAGAAAAAACAATCAGGTCATTTCTCTGCCAGCCCACACAATTGTCCTACAGGTATTTGGCGGGGAGGGGTGGGCAGAGCAATAGCATGGCCTTGCTGACCTGGGTCCGGTCCCCAGTGTCCCAAACACTTCCCTGAGCACCACCAATAGTTCCTGAATCCAGAGCCAAGAGTAAACCCCTAGGGGTCTGGAGGGATAGCACAGAGGGTGGGGTGTTTATCTTGCATGCAGCCAACCCGGGTTCAATTCCTAGCATCCCATAGGGTCCCCGGAACACCGCCAGGAGTAATTCCTGAGTGCAGAGCCAGGAGTAAGCCCTGAGCATCGCCGGGTGTGACCCAAAAAGATTAAAAAAAAAAAAAAAAGAGTAACCCCTGAGCATCACTGGCTGTGGTGACCCTCTCAACCTCCCATCCCTCCAAAAAAAAAAAAAAAGCCCCAGGGGCTGGAGCAACGGCACAGCGGGGAAGGTGTTTGCCTTGCACGAGGTCGACCCAAGTTCGATTCCCAGCATCCCATATGGTCCCCTGAGCACCGCCAGGAGTAATTCCTGAGTGCAGAGCCAGGAGTAATCCCTGTGCATCGCTGGGTGTGACCCAAAAAGCAAAAAAGCAAAAAAATAAATAAATAAATAAAGCCCCAAATCTGAAGACAAACAGGTGAAAAAAAAGCAGCTTCATCTGAAAAGTGGGAGTTTAGGTTAACTTTTAGGTGAAGGATGATTTGGGGGTCTGCAGGATAAAAACAGCGGGGGTGGCCCCTTGCAGCCCTTCCCACATTGGGCGGGAGGAGGAAAAGGGGCAGTGGAAGAGAAGGGACCCAGGAGGGGCCGCGTATCAGACACGCCCTGCAGAGACACCGGGTGGGCGGGCAGGGACGCAGGGCTGGGGGGCTCATGGTTTGCATGCTGGATCCCCGAGTTCGATCCCTGGCACCCGCTGATCCCCTAAGCGCCCCCTGGCGTAAAGGCGGAGCCACTGCCCTGGGTGGGGCCACTGACCACTGCCAGGTATAACCCCCTACTCTCCCCCGCCAAAAAAAAAAGAAAAAAAAAAGCACGACATGTTTTGGGAGCAGCTGGTGCCTCTTGAGTCCTGTGTGTTCACCTTTGACCCCGAGTGACTGAATTTCCTCTGGCCTTCCAGCCTCTTCGGCACTTAGCCAAGAGACCTTTCAGCTCTTTCTCTCTCTCTCTCTTGAGATGGTAAATCGCCTGGCGGGGGTGTGTGTGGGGGAACACACAGGTAATGCAGTTAGCACTGCTCCCAGCAGCCTCAAATTGAAATGCCAACTGGTAGCAGAGTGTTATCACGGAAATAATCATGTTTCCGACCCGGGTCAGGCCAGCTTCCTGTCCGCTGCGTGCCGACGGCCCCGGGGAGGCGAGGCCTGCGCCTTGCTGGTCAGCCTCGCGGAGGCTGGACAGCCAGGGCTGGGTGCTCTCGAGAGCCACCGGACTCCTTGGGCATAGCTTACCAGGGCTGGCGGGGCGGGGAGGCATCCGCGTGATCTAATTTAGCCTCTGAGACATTTCATTTTGGTTCATTGCTGCTTAAAGGTCATTTCCAAATCAACTTGGCGTGAAAGGTCGCGGCACCTAGTGGGATAAATGGTCGGGAAAGCAGCTTCGCTGTCCCCCACCCCCACCCACGACGGCCTCCGCGCCCACAGGAGCCTGTTCTGCGGGTTGCACGGGTTTGTGCAACCTGTGGACTCAGGACCCGGGCGCGGAAGGTTTGCAGTTGGCTGGTCATGTGCCCTCAGCTCGGCCCAGGGCTCACGGGGCTGGAGCAGCTGCTTTGCATTGTGGGAGGGGTGTGTGTGTGTGTGTGTGTGGAAGGGGTAGCCCATTCCAGCACCCACTGTTCACTCGCCCTGAGCACGACCAGGAGTGATCCCTGAGCACAGAGCCAGGAGGAACCCCTGAGCATCGCTGAATGACCCCCAAGTAAACAGTCACAGTCACTGTCCCTGTCATCCCGTTGCTCATCGATTTGTTCATGCGGGCACCAGTCACGTCTCCACTGTGAGACTTGTTGTGGCTGTTTTTGGCATCTCGAATTACGCCACGGGGAGCTTGCCAGGCTCTGCCGTGCGGGCGGGATCCTCTCGGTACAAACAAAGCTCCTTAATGCTTAATGTTCGAAAAGATTGAGCTGGATTGGAGCCAGCGATAGTCTAGTCCCGCGGGGCGGGCTCTTGGCTTGCAAGCAGCTGACCAGGCTCAATCTCCGGCCTCCCATAGGGTCCCCTGAGCACCGCCAGGAGTGATCCCTGAGCACAGAGCCAGGAGGAACCCCTGAGCGTTGCTGGATGTGGCCCCAAACAAACAGAAACTTAGGAAGTGCAGCTCGGCGCTGGGCCCAGGAGACCGGCGTGAGGCACTGGCCCAGCTCTGCACAGCCCTTTTCTGCAGCCCAGAGGCGTGGGAGGCTTTGGACAAATCACTGCGAAACCGTGGGTTTGCTGGTGGCCAGGATTTGGGTAGAAGACCAGGAGAGGAGATAGTGGCCAAGGTTCCGGGGCGCCCACCTTGGCTGGCGCTTTCCAAAGACAGAAAGAAAACACAATCTTTTGCTGCTAGTTTTGGGGTTGGACCGATAGCACAGCGGGTAGGGCGTTTGCTTTGCATGCCGCCGACCTGGGTTCGATTCCCCCGTCCCTCGAAGTATCTTTTCGAACATTAAGCATTAAGGAGCTTTGTTGGTACCAAGAGTATCTTGCCCGCACGGCAGAGCCTGGCAAGCTCCCTGTGGCGTACTCGATATGCCAAAAACAGTCACAACAAGTCTCACAAGGGAGACGTGACTGGCGCCCGCTCGAGCAAGTCAATGAGCAACGGGAGGACAGTGCTACGACCGTGCTACGGTGCTATTTTGGAGCCACACCTGGTGGTGCTCAGGGCTTACACTTGGCTCTGTACTCCCAGGATCACTCCTGGGGGGGCTTGGGGAACCCTATGGGGTGCTGGGGATCGATCTTGGGGTGACGGTGTGCGAGCCAAACGCTTCACCTCCTGTACTCTCTCTCTCTCTGCCTCCCCGGGGGAGAAGCATCAAAGTGAGGCTCATTCAGTGGCTGCCATTCTCAGGGCCCTGGACATGGTTTGTGAGGCCGGAAGGGACGCGAGCCCCAGGGGCCCTACATGGGGGGGTCAGCCCCTCCCTCCTCCATCCGTCTGTCTGTCCGTCTGTCCATCCATCCGCCCAGGGGCTGGGGACTGACCCTGTGCATTTCCGCCACTCCCTTGGGTCATTTCCACACTGTTGCTCCGAGCAGCCCCTGCGACCCTCTGCCGCTTGGACCCCCGTCCCTCCTCTTCCCTCCCCTGCGTCTCCCAGGTCCCCGGATGCCCCTCATCGCTGCATCCCTCCCTGAGTCCCACAGGGCGTTTGTGGTTGTTGTTATTGTTTGGCCTGAGCTGTCAGTGGCGAGGCCCCCTCAGGTGTGTGTGAGGTCACGCTGGGTGGGTGGGGTGGTGGATCTCAGAATCCCCCCCAGGGCCCCCTGGCCAGGTGGGGAGACGGCTCCAGGGGCTGAAGCGTAGGCTTGGCCTGGGGGGCTCGGGTTCTGGCCCTGAGCTGCCCCGCCCACTCCGGGACCCCCTCCCCCACCCAGGAGTGACCCCTGAGCACTGTCAGGGGTTGCTCAAAATCAGAAAAGAGAGGGGGAGAAAAAAAAGACCAGCTAACTTTTTTTTTTTTTTTTTTTGCTTTTTGGGTCACACCTGGCGATGCATTGGGGTTACTCCCGACTCTGACTCTGCACTCAGGATTACCCCAGGTGGTGCTCAGGGGACCATATGGGACGCTGGGAATCGAACCCGGGTTGGCTGCATGCAAGGCAAACGCCCTCCCCGCTGTGCTATCGCTCCAGCCCAAAACAGCTAACTCTTGAAGCAGCAGCTGAGAACCCGTGGTGTGGGCTGGCCTGGAGCCGGGTGGGGGCCCTGCCAGCTCCCCGGTGCCCGGCTAGGGCCGCTCGGGCAGTGCCCAGGGGGGCTGCCTTGTGCCTGGGTCCCCAGGGATGTTCTGAACGACGCTGCTAGCAGCTCTCCGTGCCACTCAGCCCCCGCAGGGCAGCCCCCCAACCCCCCCCCCCGTCCCCCACCGCCCCCTGTGTGCAGAGCCCGGCCTGCGGGCGCCCAGCCCACTCTCCCTGGGAGCCCGTCTGGTCAGCCAGGCCTCGGCCGCAGGATAAAGAGCGCCCGTGGGCAGCAGCGGCAGCGGGATGTTCCCAGTTGTCCCTTCTCTGCTGGGTGCTTGTCCCGACTGGACAGGGCGGGTGTGGGGCAGGGCGGCCTCTGGGCCCTGGAGGGCAGAGTCCAGGGGTGCGGGTGGGCCCCCTGCAGGCGCAGGGCAGCCCCACCTACGCGGAGCAACCGGCCCGCCCTGGTGTCGGAGGGCATGGCGGAAGAGGGCAGGTGCGGAATAAAGCCGCCAGGGTTCCAGACATCACACACACACACACACACACACACCACCAGAGTCACCCCCTTCATACACACACACACACACACACACACACACACAGGGTCACCCCCTCCACACACACTCACACACGCACACACACATACCACCAGAGTCACCCCCTTCATATACACACACACACAGGGTTACCCCCTTTATACACACACACACACACACACCCAGGGTCACCCCCTCCACACGCACACACACACACACACACATACCACCAGAGTCACCCCCTTCATATACACACACACAGGGTTACCCCCTTTATACACACACACACACACACACACACCCAGGGTCACCCCCTCCACACGCACACACACACACACACACACACACACACACACACACACACTGTCTGGAGCAGAGCGAGGCCCATGTGGGTGACCCAGGTCCTGGCCCCCGAGGCTTCTCCCACACGCGCTTTTTGGGGTCCATCATTTTTTAAAAGAACGATCCAAGATCTTAGTGCCTCGACGCGCCTCAGCAGGGAGCCCTGCCTTGCAGGGGTGAGGCCCCGGCTCCATCCCAAACACCCGCAGAACGAAACACAAGGCCAGTCTGGCTGCTGAAGGGCCGTGGAGCTAGGTGGAGGCCCGGAGGGGGCGGGCGAACTGTCTGCCGGGCGTGGGCACCCCAGGACAGGGCCGTGCATTGCTGCTCCGGGGCCTTTGCACAAGTGGGCTCCTCATCTAGAAACCTCCCCGCGCTGGGAGGTGAGGCCCGACGCTCTGGGTTCAGGCTCAGCCTGCGGGCGCCTGGGTGGTGTCCTGGCACTGTGAGGTCTCACGCACCACGGGGCGGGCTCCCCCTTAAGAAGAAGAAAGCCTTGTCTGGTCTCTGCCACCTGCCCCTTCACTTTTTTTTTGGGGGGGGGTCACACCCAGCGATGCTCAGGGGCTACTCCTGGCTCTGCACGAAGGAATCTCTCCTGGTGGTGCTCGGGGGGTACCGTGTGGGGTGCCGGGGGTCCCACCCTGGTCAGCCACGTGCACGGCCAGCGCCCTCCCGGCTGCACCGTGGTTCCAGCCTGCCTTCACCAGCCCGACTCTTCAGGCCTCCCGAGTTCCCTCCCGGACCCAGCGTTAGGGGGCTGCCATTTCTCTCGGGAAGAAGAGGCCGGCAAGGCCCGGAGGGGAGAGGACCCTAGCGTGAGCCCCTCCCCTGCCCTCCCCAGCTGCCCAGCAGCAGCCGTGAGGGTTCTTTTTGGGCGGGAGTGATCAGGCGGTGGTGTGGGGGGGGGGCACTCCTGGCTGCTCTCGGCCAGTCAGGCCTTGGAGTTGAGGGAACGGGACTAAGGATGCTCAGGGGTGCTCAGGCTCCCTGCAGTGCTGGGGCCCAAACTGGGGTCTGGCTGGGGCAAGGCATAACCCTCCCCTGCTGCGCTACCTCCTGGCCCTCGCATGGGCGGGTGCTGCTCCTCCTCCTCCTCCTCCTTCCTCCTCCTCCTCCTCCTCCTCTTTCTCCTCCTTCTTCCTCCTCCTCCTCCTCCTCCTCCTCTTCTTCTTCTTCTTCTGCGCTACCTCCTGGCCCTCGCATGGGCGGCTGCTGCTGCTCTCTCCTCCTCCTCCTCCTCCCTCCTCCTCCTCCTCCTCCTCCTCCTCCTCCTCCTCCTCCTCCTCCTCTTCTTCTTCTTCTTCTTCTTCTTCTTCTTCTTCTTCTTCTTCTTCTTCTTCTTCTTCTTCTTCTTCTTCTTCTTCTTCTTCTTCTTCTTCTTCTTCTTCTTCTTCTTCTTCTTCTTCTTCCTCTTCTTCCTCTTCCTCTTCTTCCTCTTCCTCTTCTTCCTCTTCCTCTTCTTCCTCTTCTTCCTCTTCTTCTTCTTCTTCTTCTTCTTCTTCTTCTTCTTCTTCTTCTTCTTCTTCTTCTTCTTCTTCTTCTTCTTCTTCTTCTTCTTCTTCTTCCTTCTTTTTAATGTAGGAGTACTGCTATTTATTCAGCCATTGATTAAGCTGCTTGAACTGGGCATTGAACTCCACATACTTTATTTTTTAAAAAAATTTTTATTAAATCACCATGAACTCCACATACTTAAAAAAATTTTTTTAAGTGGACATCCGTGAGATAGACCATTACAAAGCTGTTCATAATTGGGTTTCAGTCATACAATGATCCAGCACCCATCCCTCTACTAGTGCAGACCTCCCACCACCAATATCCCCCGTTTCCCCACCACTACCCCCCCACCCCCACCCCCTACCCCAGCCTCCCTCTATGGGAAGTACTTTCCTTTTTTTTTTTTTTTTTGGTTTTTGGAGTCACTCCTGGCTCATGCACTCAGGAATTACTCCTGGCGGTGCTCAGGGGACGCTATGGGATGCTGGGAATCGAACCCGGGTCGGCCGGACGCAAGGCAAACGCCCTCCCCGCCGTGCTGTCTCTCCAGCCCCAGCACTTTCCTTCTTGCTCTCTCTCTTCTTTTCCTTTATGCACTATGGTGTGCAATACAGATTGCACGGGCTCCTTGGATTCCTTTGAGCTGAGGGCTTTCTGGCATGTTCTAGAAGCCTTCTGGAGGGCTCAGCACTGAAAATCTGGCTGCTTTAAAAAAAAGAAAAAGTAGGTCAGTGTGCATTTATTTGACACGTATGTACTGTGTCGTCTCTTGCAGCCTCATCCCTTCTCATTCCCGGAGGCCTGACAGCCCTAATTACAGAGGGGGAGAGTGAGGGGCGGTGGGCGCTGCGCACACAGCCTCTTGCTCCCTGTGGAGGGGGTTTGGAGGGCCGCTGGCCTGGCTTCGGGGGCCAGGGGACAGCAACTGTGAGCTGTATTCGCGCCCCCTGCCGCCAGTGCCTCCCGCAAACTGCCTCTCAGTGTTGAATGTTTTCAGACCCAGCAGAACTGGGTCCTGGCTAATTAAAACTCCAGTTTTGGTCGTGTGTTTTTGTTTGTTTGTTTTGTTTTGTTTTGTTTTGGGTCACACCCAGTGATGCTCAGGGCTTACTCCTGGCTCTGCACTCAGGAATCACTCCTGGTGGTGCTCGGGGGAGCATATGGGATGCCGGGGATCAAATCTGGGTTGGCTGCGTGCAAGGCTAGTGCCCTGTCTGCTGTGCTAGCGCTCTAGTCCTGTAAAAGCCCGTTTCTCGGCATGGCGAGAGAGAGAGAGAGAGAGAGAGAGAGAGAGATACTGGCCTCCGTTTCTCCCTGGCCACGGGTCGTGACATGGGGTGTGTGAGCTGAGTGAAAAACAGGGGAAAGAAGGATCTTTCCGTTTATTCATATTGGCCTGTCATGCTTGGGGTTACTCCCAGCTCTGCACCCAGGGGTCCCTCCTGGTAAGACTCAGGGGACCTTCTGCCATGTCAGAGGCTGCACCCGGGTTGGCTGCATGCAAGGTAAGACAGTAATGGGTGAAGGTCACTTTTTTTTTTCTTTTTGGGTCACACCCAGTGAGGCTTAGGGGTTACTCCTGGGTCTGCATCAGAAATTACTCCTGACGGTGCCCAGAGGACCCTCTGGGATGCCGGGGTTTGAATCTGGATTGGCCACGTGCCAGGCAAACGCCCTCCCCACTGAACTATTGCTCCGGCCGCGGCTCCTTATTTATACGTGACTCACCCAGGGTCTTTCCCCGGCTTCTGCTGTATCGGCCAACGCTGCTGCTCTTCTCTCTTTGAGGTCTTCCTTTATCGCATCTCTGCACAGCTTTGCGAGCTCGGACGTTAGCTTGTGGTTGCCTGAGACTTGTGCCAAACCACGTTGGCGATTGAGCTCAAGAGTTTCCGAAGACAGGCGTCTGTTTGTGGCTTTCTCACTCTCGGCATTCTTCGCACAGACATGGAGGTGCTGAAGCAGTCGATCGTATTCCTCGTTGATGTTGTCAAGGACGGCATCTTCCCACGTTGCTGCAGTAGTGCCAAAGAGCTCCCAGTTGGTGGTCATTCTGGGAGTTGTTTTCTTTTCTTTTCTTTTTTTTTTCTTTTTGGGTCACACCCAGTGATGCTCAGGGGTTACTCCTGGCTCTGCACTCAGGAATTGCTCCTGGCAGTGCTTGGGGGACCATATGGGATGCCGGGGATCGAACCCGGGTTGGCCGCGTGCAAGGCAAACAAACGCCCTACCCGCTGTGCTATCGATCCGGCCCCTGGGAGTTGTTTTTCTTAGGCTTAAATCTTGCAGCCCTTTCTCCCCACTCTATGAAGTAGAATTTTGCATGAAGGAGACGGTGGTCCGATCCCATTTGGAATTTTGGGACAACAGCGACATCAGTCAGACAAAACCTTCGATTGAATATGATGTGGTCAATTTCATTGTGGAACTGTCCACCGGGAGACCCCATGTCCAGCGTTTAGATTTGGCCTTCTGGAACTGTGAGTTACCATGGATGGTCTTGGTCGACATGATGAATTCAGACAGTCTCTCACCCTGATTGTTCCATTCTAGGCCAAACAGGGCGTTCAAACTCAGTATATCAAAATCCTCCGTGAGCTGTATTGTGGATTCACCACCAGGATCTCACCATTCTACAGGGAAGTGATCATTGATGTAAAGAGAGGGGTGCGGCAAGGTGATAGATACCATTTCACTGAAACTCTTCAGTGCCGCCCTTGAGAACATCATGCGACGACTGGAATGGGAAGGAATGGGAGTGAAGATAGAATTACACCACCTCTGCTTTGATGATGACATCGTTCTCATAATGCCAAACATTAGCCAAGTGGCACAAATGCTGGCTGACTTCGACCACGAGTGTGGAAAGGTCGGATTTCAGCTGAATTTCAACAAGATGATGCTCATGAAAAATGAACTAGTCCCTGAAGCTCCATTTGCTCTCAATGGAACGAACATCTCCGAATGCAGCAGGTATGTGTACCTGGGTCGAGAAATCAACACGAGGAATGACTTGGTGCCAGAACTGAGCAGGAGGAAGAGAGCAGTGTGGAATGCCTTCAAGAGCATCGAAGAAGTGGTTGAGAGGACAAAGAACCTCCGACTCCAGGCACATCTTTTCGATTCCACCATTCTTCCTGCACTAACATATGCCTCAGAGACCTGGGCCCTACGCAAACAGGATGAGAACGCTATTCGGGTATCCCAAAGAGGAATCGAAAGAGCTATGCTAGGAGTATCACGTCTCACTCAAGTGAGAGAAGGAATCCGGAGTTCTGACCTCCGTCGACGGTCAAGAATCAGGGACGCTGTCTCGTTTGCCAAGGCATCAAAAATCAGATGGGCCCGTCATGTAATGCGATTCAGAGACGACCGCTGGACTAGAGCTGTTACCGACTGGATTCCACAGGACGTCAGATTCCTCATGGCCGCCCACCAACTAGATGGTCAGATTTCTTCGTCAAATCCCTGAATGAACGATTTGAGGCTCTTCCTGTTCCTGGAGCGAGCAGATATCATTGGGCTACACTAGCTCACGACAGGGACAAATGGAGATGTTACTGGCGCCCGCTCGAGCAAATCGAAGATCAATGGGATGACAAGTGATACAAGTGATACACCCAGGGTCTATCCCCAGCACTGCATAGAGTCCTCCGAGCCCTGCCAGGAGCCATCCCTGAGCACAGAACCGGGAGTCAGCCCTGAGCACAGAGAAGAGAGCCATCCCTGAGTACAGAGCCGGGAGTCATTCCTAAGCACAGAGCCGGGAGTCATCCCTGAGCACAGAGCCGGGAGTCATCCCTGAGCACTGTTGGTGTGGCCTCAAAACAAAACAAATGAGTGAAATCAGCTGGTTTGAGGACCTGGGAAGTGGCTCGGCGGGCTGGCGTGCCTGCTTTGCTCGGGCCCGAGTTTGACCCCCGTCATCGTGGGGTCGCCCAAGTGCTTCCAGGGACGGTGCGGGAGGCCCCAAGCCATTCTCCAGCACCGCTGGGCCCAGGACGCACGGAGCCTTCCAGCGTGCACTGTCTGGGGGTGCCGTGTGCAGCTCCCCTGAACTCCGTGTGTTTCTGGGGCTGCCGGGGGAGGAAGGGGAGGAGGAAGGGGAGCCCCCAGCCAGAGCCGAGGCCTGAGCGAGGGAGGGAGCGTTTGGCACGCGGAGGAAGGGGGTCTCGGGGGGAGGCAGGAGCGGGGCTGGGGTCCCTCGGGGCTCAGAGGCGTGTCTGAGCCGAGCCCGCTGACCATCTGCCTGAGAAGTGGGGGTGCGAGAGGTAGGCGGCGGACGGTGTGACAGGGGTCCCCAGGGGCACAGCAGGGCCTTGGGGACAGGGGGGACGTCCCCGGCCCTGACCCTGGCTTCTCATCACCCCATTCCGCAGCTGCCGGGGGAAGCGCTAATGAGCCGGAAACGGCGCTTGGGGGATGATTGATGGAGGAGCCCCTGGAAAGGATCCAGGGAGCCCCACTTCCCGGCCAGACGGATGCTCACAGTGTCCCGGGGCTCTCGACTGCACCATGCTCCCCCCCCGCCACCCCCTGGGCCCCCACTGCACGAGCCTGGACTTCACCCTCGTCGTCCTCACCTGTCCTGCGGCCTGCGGGCACTCTGGCCCAGAGATGCCCCTTCGGCCCTCTGCCTTGCCCCCCGTTTTCCTGCTTCCTGTCTTTATTCTCCTCCCGGGATCCCAGCACATGGCGCATCGTTTCATTTATTGCTTTCCAAATTTTCCCCCTCATAAAACCCGCCAGCCTGGAGATCCGCTCGGCGGCCACGGTGTGGGTCGTTCCGACAAGCTGCATTTGCCCTCCCTGTCCTTTGTTTGCTGAGTGACAAGCCCTGTCACCCTGCACCCCCCCTGCAGTGATCTCTCCCCGACTTTTTGTTGTTGCTTGGGGGCCACACCCAGCAGTACTCAGGGCTTACTCCTAACTCTGTGCTCAGGGATCATGCTTGGCAAGCTCAGGAGGACCCCGGGGATGGTGGGGTGGGGGGGGGCGGGTAAATAAGTCACCAGGGGTCAAGGATCAAACCCAGTTTGGCTGCGTGTAAAAGTGACTACCCCACTGTACTGTCTCTCCACCCCTTTTATCAACAGGTTTTTGTTTTTTTTTTTTTGCTTTATGGGTCACACCTGGCAATGCACAGGGGTCACTCCTGGCTCTGCACTCAGGAACCACCCTTGGCGGTGCTCAGGGGACCATATGGGATGCTGGGAATTGAACCCGGGTTGGCTGCGTACAAGGCAAATGCCCTCCCCACTGTGCTATCGCTCCAGCCCCTTATCAACAGTTTTATGAAGGAAGGTCCTGGGAGGGGCACTGGGGCCCTCAGCCAGTGGCAGGAGTGGCAGGACACATGCAGGGTCCCCTCATTCCCTGTGACAGCAGGGGTGAATGCTTTTCTTGGGGGGGGTGTTGCCTCCCAAGCTGTGCTCAGGGGGTCCAGGTACCATTTCCGGTGACACTAGGTCGACCAGCCCAGACCCGTTTAGTGCTCAGGTTCTGCGGTGCTGGGTGCCGCCAGGGACTCACCCAGCAGTGCTCTGGGGGCTGGGGGTGCCGGGCATGGAACTCGGGCCCTTGCACAGGGGCTGCCGAGCTCTGCGCTGTCTCCTAGGCCTGCCAGGCAAGTCTCGGGGCTGTTTTTTCCGGGGTCTTCATCGGTGGTGCGGACCCCGGGTGAAAGGTCCACGTGAGTTTGGGTAACTAATGTCTTAATGACTCCATCGAAGAGAGAATTCATTCCTCACTGGGCCCACACTGCTAAGAATTTCACTTCAGGGACCTGAGCGATAGTAGAAGGCTTACGTTGTACATAGCCGGCCTGGGTTCGATTCCTGGCACTCCAGATTACGTGTTGTTTAAGGCTGAGCCTTGTGTGCTATATGTATATATATGTGCTATATGTATATATATGTACATATATATATATATATATATATATATATATATATATATATATCACTGTAGCACTGTCATCCCGTTGCAGGCGGGATACTCTCAGTAGCTTGCCGGGCTCTCTGAGAGGGACAGAGGAATCGAACCTGGGTCGGCCGTATGCAAAGAAAACACCCTACTCGCTGTGCTATTGCTCCAGCCCTTTGAAACTTTTGAAACTAGGAAATATAAAGTCATTTGAAACTAGGAAATATAAAGTCAGTTTTAATGAGCATCAGAAAGGTCCCTCGGGGCCAGAGAGATAGTACAGCAGGTAAGGTGCTTACATCTGACTGATCCAGGTTCTAGCCCAAGACCTATATATATAAATACACACACACACACACACACACACACACACACACACACACACACACACAGGGCTAGAGGGATCGTACAGTGGGTAGGAACTTGCCTTGCATACGGCTGACCCGGGTTCGATCCCTGGCATCCCATATGGTTCCCAGCACCGCCAAGAGTAATTCCTGAGCGCAGAGCCAGGAGTAACCCCTGAGCATCACTGGGTGTGACCCCCTCCACAAAAAAGCGAAAAATATATATGTGTACACATATATATGTAGGGCTGGAGCAATAGCACAGCGGTTGGGCGTTCGCCTTTCACACGGCCGACCCGAGTTTGATTCCTCCGCCCCTCTCAGAGAGCCTGGCAAGCTACCGAGAGTATCGAGCCGCGCGGCAGAGCCTGGCAAGCTACCCATACATATTGGATATGCCAAAAACAGTAACAACAAGTCTCTCAATGAGAGACATTACTGGTGCCCGCTGGAACAAATTGATGAGCAATGGGATGACAGTGACAGTGACTTACATATATGTATGCATTTTATTCTTTATTTTATGCTATTTGCCAGTGCTGGGGATTGAACTCAGGGCCCCACACCGGTAAGGCTCTCTTCCTGCCTGAGTCACCTCTGCAGCCTCATGTGCTTTTTTTTGGGGGGGGGGGTGGTCACACCTGGCGATGCACAGGGATCACTCCTGGCTCATGCACTCAGGAATTACCCCTGGTGGTGCTCAGGGGATCCTATGGGGTGCTGGGATTGGAACCCGGGTCGGTCGCATGCAAGGCAGGCACCCTCCCCTCTGTGCTATCGCTCCAGCCCTGCTGACTTGCTTTTAAAATACGCATCCCTGGACCTGAGCTGTAGCACAGCGGGGAGGGCGCTTGCCTCGCACACGATCCAGGTTCGATCCCCGGCATCCCACTTAGTCCCCTGAGCTCTGCCAGGAGTGATTCCTGAGTGTAGAGCCAGGAGTGACCACTGGGCATTGCCAGGGTGTGCCCCACCCAAAGCAACGAGCAAACCAATCAACCAAGGTAGGAAACTTCTCTCCTGGCCATGGGGTTCCGAGGTCAGTCGTGCCTGCCCTCATAGCCCTTCCTTGGAGTTAAGGAGGAGCGGAAGCAACAGTGCCACTGAGGCCAGGTGACCTGGTGGCTGCCTCTCTGGGCATTTGCCTGCCGGGCTCGGCAGAGAGCACTCTCCAACACCCGCACCTGGGCCCTGGGCCCTCTTTGGGGGAGTCTGAGCCCTGGGCCACCTAGAGAGTTTCATGAGGAGGCCTTGTGATGTAACAGAGTCTCCAGGATGTCATCAGGGCTGTAAGAACCCGGACCCTGGGGACAGGGGGCTTGGCCAGGCGGGGCTTTGACTGGAGGAAGGTACAGGTGACGGACACCCTCGAGAGGGTTGCTGCTCTTCCATGTTTTTCAGGGTGGGGTGGGGGGCCCACCTGGCCGTGCGCAGGGCTGACTCCTGGCTGGGCACTCAGGAATCATGCCTGGCGGTGCTCGGGGGACCCTACGGGATGCCGGGGATTGAACCTGGGTCTGCTGCATGCATGCAAGGCAAGCGGCCTCCCCGCTGTACTGTCTCACCCGTCCACTCTCCCCCCACATTTTCTGGGGGGAGCAGATGTGGAGGGCGTCCAGGCCGAGGCCAGCTGCCGCTCGCAGGGAAGTGACGTGGAAACAAGGATTCCCAGGAAATCCCTTCCCGTGCTGTCCTTGTACCTCCCACGCGACGGTCGGGGAGTCTCTGGGTCCTGCTGACATGTGGGGTCAGTGATTCTTGGCTGTGGCTGCTGGCGGTCAGTCACTCCCCTGCTCCCTGTCCTCTCGCACCCTCCCGCTTGCTTGTCCTTTGTCCCCCAAGCATCACCCCGGCTGGAGAGCTGGGGGTGGGGGTTGAGACACGGTAGCCAGGACTGTGGGGTGGCCATGGGGTGACTGGAAACCGCAGGTTGTACTTTTCTTGGAACTCCTGGGGGGTGCAGTGAGCAAACCCTGGCTGACGCTGACGCTGCGTGGCGTGTCCGAGTGACTGACCGAGGCTCTCCCGCCCGAGCTCGGGGACACGGAGGCCCGGCAGACTCAGCTCTGCACCCAGGCATCACTCCTGGTGGTGCTTATGGGACCACCCGTACGGTCCTCGGCCGTGTGCAAGGCAAGCGCCCTACCCTCAGGATTATCTCACGAGCCCCGTTTCTTCCCGAGTTTTCTGGGGTTCCAATGTTCCTTTGGGGCAGGGGGACTGATCCGTGAGAGCCATGGAGAAAAAGTTCCTCTTTTTGAGGAGGATGCCTCAGAGGGGGGTTCTGGGAAGGCCCTCCCCTCCCCCCACCCCTGCCACCCCCTGGGAGGTGCAGTTTGATTCCAGCCGGGTGAGCTCTGGGGTGACAGATTCCAGGAGGGTTGGGGTGGGAACTGGGTGTTCTGAGGCATTGCCGGAGTGAGCCTGGGGTCCCGGGAGAAGGCACCCAGGTCTGGCTGCAGTCTGGTGGGACGGGGTGGGTAGCAGGGCCTGGACCCCCAGCGCTCTGAGAAGCCCCGAGGGCAGTGCAGGCCCAGACACGCGGGTCTGCACAGACAAACCCCTGTCATTTGGACAAGGTCAGCTGCAGTGGCAGTGGGGGAGTGAGGCAGGCCAGGGTCAGCCTTCGAGAGGGAGCCGGGGGCGCCGGGGGCCACGCGGGGCTCTGGAGCCAGGCAGTGAGGGGCCACGCGGGGTTCCCGAAGGTGCCCTTGGCAGTGGTGCCAGAGGAGGCTGGCCGGGACGCCCACCTGCCTCGGTGAGCCGTGGGGAGCCGAGTCCTGACCGCAGCAGGCACGTGGGCCCAGGCGAGGGCCGGGGGCCATTTGAGGAGGGTCGGTAACACCCGCGTCAGAGCGGACAGGAGACCCCACACACACCCCGCATCTACCCCCCCCCCAGCTTCAGCAGCTGCCGGTTCAGGCCCATGAGCGAGGCCCCCATGGCACTGCCCCTTCATCCGGAAGCGGATGAAGCGCAGCATTCCATCTCGAACTGGAGCTGTGTGTGTATGTGCGTGTACGCGTGTGAGTGTCCACATATGCAGGCATGTATATGTAAGTGCACACCTATCAACAGGTGACTGTGCGTTTATGTCTATACACATGCTTGCCTGTAGCATGTCCAGATGTATACGATGTGAGCACTCATGTATGTGCGTGTATATGAGTGTGCTGCATGTATTTGTAAATACGTGTATTAATGTGTCTGTGTGCAAGTGTCTATGTGCATACATGTTTGAGTATGTATGGGCTACGTGTGCATGTGTGTATACATATGTGTGATATTTTACATATGTGTGCAATTGTGTATGTGTGTGTGAGCATGTTTGTGCATACCTGTATCATGTGTATACTTGTGTTTGTCTGGGATCCTGTATGTGTTTATGTGCACACGCATGTGTGTATATACCTATGCATGTCTGGTTTTTCATTTATCCTGAGTCCAAGCACCCTGCCCCCGCCTTTTTCCCCCCTTTGCTGTTCCCTTTGCTTCTGGGGTGGGGGGGTGTGCTCGGGTGGGGGGAGGACCCGTGCAGGGCCGGCGGTGGCAGGCCCTTTCTGCCCCAGTCTTTCTCTAGACGGCCTGGGGGGACCCTTGGGGGAGCTCTGCGCAGCCCGAGCCCTGGGCGGGGCTCGGGGGCGCGGGGCTAGGGCGCCCTCCGCACGGCGCCCGCCCGCCCGCCCGCGCGTGCCGCACCGCGCCCGGCGGCCGTGAACCCGGGGATCGACGCGCGGGGGCGGGGCGGGTGGGCGGGGCGCGGGCCACGTGTGCGCGGGAAGCAGGAAGTGGCTTCCCGGAGCCGGCGCGCCGGGCCGCGGGCGTGGACGGGGGCGCGCGGGCCCCCCAGTGAGTGGGCTCTCCCGGCGGGCGCGCGGGGGCGGGGGGCCGGAGGGCCGGGGCGGCCGGCGGCGGGGCCGACCCCTGCCCTGCCCCGGGGCGAGCCAGGGGGCGGCCGCAGGGTCCCCCTCCGCCCCTGGGCGCCCCTCGGGGGGCTCAGAGGGGTCCCGGGAGGCCGGTCTCTCCAGTGCCGGCTGCTCGCAGTCCCCTCGGGCGCGCCGGGAGAGGGGGGCTGGCGCCGCTGGCCCCGCACAGGCATGGGCAGCCCGGCTGGGGGTCAGCCGCCGACCCACTTAGGCGCCGGGGCTCTGAGAGTTTGTGGGTGCAGCCCCAGCCCCAGAGGTGGGGTCCCACCGCGGGGTGGGAGGGGGCGCCCCTCCTGTCCACACCCCCAGGACAGCGCCGGGCTGCAGGTGTCAAAGGGGAGAGCAGGGCCGGCGGGGTTGGGGTCAGAGCCGCAAGGGGCCCCGCCAGTTGCACCCCCCCTCCCCCAGCACCCCCTGGCATCACCCCGAATGGGCAGCGGCCTTGCCGGCTCCTTGGAGGCGGGGCCGAGGACTCTGCTCACCAGGAAACTGAGCCCAGTGTAGGTTGACCCGGACACTCCCTGGGAGGTCTGGAGGAAGCAAACTCGCAAGTTGTCCTGACTCGGCCAGGAGTGCTCCCTCGGAAAGGGGCCTTCTCATCTCGAATGTTCACCCCCCTCCATGCACATTTGGACTCAGCACGCCTGAGATGATGCATTTCCCACCAGTGCCCAGCGCCCTGCCCCACCACCGCCTCCCCCCCACCCCCGCGCTGGAGCCACTGACCACCTTGGTTGAGGACTGCAGAGGAAGCGACTTCTAGCAGGGACAGAGGTCCTGGTTTCTCCCCCGTGTTCCCTGGTCCTGTGTCCCGGTATCAGAAGGTTTAGAAAACCCGTTTTTCTCCCTCCGACCCCCAGGGCCACCTGCCCGCCCCCTTCTGCTCCTCAGCCCCCAGGCCCCACCTTGCCCCTCTCCTGCAGCCTGTCCCGGGACCCTCAGCCCTGGAGTTTCTGTGGTGCTGGTTGAGGCCTGACTCACTTGCTGGACACGGAGACGGTGAGGCCTGGGCCAGGCTGGGCCCAGGCCGGGGCGTTCTCAAGTCTTCGTTTTTTTTTTTTTTTTTTTTTTTTTTTGCATTTTGGGTCACACCCGGCCATGTGCAGGGGTTACTCCTGGCTCTGCACTCAGGAATTACTCCTGGCAGTGCTCAGGGGACCCTATGGGATGCAGGGGGTTGAACCCGGGTCGGCTGTGCACAAGGCCAATGCCCTCCCTGCTGTGCTGTCGCTCCAGCCCCACGTTGTCAAGTTCTTGTCCACCAGCTGGAGACATGGGTGAAAAGGTCCAGGTTAAGCTCACACATGAGCCTCTGGTTGACCGCACCCAGGGGTGCAAAGACCTCATTCAGCTCCTAGACCCAGGGGTGCAAAGGCGCTCTTGCTCCTTCACTCAGGGACCATATGTGGTGCTCGGGGTCGAACCCAGGTCAGCCCCGTGCATGGCAAGTGCTGAACCCACTGTACTAGACTGTGGTCTGGCCCACGAACTCCTCTTTTTAGGGCGACTTAATAGGATACACCAGATGTAAGCCAGAGTTAGGGGGTCTGTTGCCGCCGCCAGCCCGAGACCCCCCTATACATGCCCGGTGGGGCATGCCATCTCTTCCGGTTCTGTTTTTGATTCTGGGTCACACCCAGCGATGCTCAGGGCTTCCTCCTGGCTCTGCACGCAGGAGTCACTCCTGGCGGTGCTTGGAGGGGGGCCCTATAGGATGCCGGGATTGAACCCGGGTCAGCAGCGTGCAAGGCAGACAGACGCCTTATGGGCTGTACGATCTCTCCGGCCCGTGGGGATACCGTGTGGGCCCAGGGGTGTTGCTTCCTGGAGCCTGTGATTTCATGGTGCTGGGGCCGTGCCTGGGATCTCCGGGGTGCCCTGGGGTTCCCTGCCTGCCTCAGGCGGGGTCCCCCATCCTGGGCCTCGCCCCCTGCCAGTTTCCTTCCTGGGGCCACGAGGAAGGAAGTGGCTTTAACTGCCAACCTGCCGGGAGGGCCCCCCGTGTCCCGGCCAGCGCCTTGTGTCTTGGGGGGCCTGGCGGGTGTGCGGGTTGAGAAGTTTGGGTCTAGGAGCTGAATGAGGCCTTTGAGCCGTTCCCGCGGTCTGCCAGGCGCCCGACACGCGGGTTGTAACTTTCCATAGCAGGAGGCAGACGCCACCGGCCCAGTCCAGAGCCCGGAACTGAGGGTGGGGAGCGTCAGAGGGGGAGCCACGCCCCCTCCCAGAGGGCCCCCCACCCCCAAAGGCTCCCTCTGCAGCTCCTGGAGTGGAAGGGGCAGGAAGTGCCGCCTGGGGTTCATTCTCCCCGCCCGGGGGTGAGGGTCCCAGCGAGGGAAGCCGGCCCTGAGCCGTCCGGCAGGTATTTCGGGGTGCCAGGAAAAGTCCTCTTTCATGGGGGTGCCAAGTGTGGAGGAAGCCCCTCCCGGAGGAGCCGGGTGTGGGGGCCCGCTCTGGGGGGTGGGCTTCACCTGGGGAAGGCAGACGGGGTGCTTGTGTAGGGACCGGGACCCCCCAGGCTGGCCTGAGGGGCCAGGATGGAGAATCATGTCAGCTGGTGGCCCCAGGGCCCACACAGGTGTCCGTGATGGGGATGCACAGTTAGACGGTGGGGGGTAGGGCGTGCTGGGTGAGGAACGGGGCCATGGGGTGAAGGTTTGGATTTAGGGGGACCCCCTCAAGGAGGAGCCGAGAGGGGCCAGAGATCATGGCCACTGAGGCACTTACCTTGCATACATCAGGCCCGGGTTCGATCCCCGGCATCCCATGTGGTCCCCTGAGCACTGCCAGGAGTGATTCCTGAGTGCAGAGCCAGGAGGGACCCCTGAGCACCACAGGGTGGGGTGTAACCGCCCTTCCCCCAAGAAAAGGAGCTGGTGGGGGCAGAGTGGATGGGGCAAGGGCAGGTGGAGTAGAATGAGGACCTGGGACCCCAAAAACCCAGGCGGGGCACGGCCGAGCCACTCCCTGGGCTGCGGGGACAGACATCAGGGCTCCCTTCCTCTGGGCTCAGTCACCCACGTTCTAGCAGCTTCTGGAAGGATCTGCCAGGTGGCCACGTCTCAGGGGGCTCCCCTGGGAGGCCGCCTCGACCCCCGACCCCTCTGAGGTCACTGATGATCGGAAGACGCGGAGGAGGAAGTCTGGGCTGTGCGTGGGGTCACCACGGGCCATTTCCCAGCTGAGGGGGACGGTGGGGGAGGGCGTGCGGCCCCCCTGACCCCCCACTCCTCCCACAGCCGGATCCAGCATGCTCTCGGGTGTCAGCCCCGTGTCCCAGGCCCTGCTGGGCACCTTCTTCACCTGGGCCATGACGGCCGCGGGGGCCGCGCTGGTCTTTGTCTTCTCCAGTGGACAGGTGAGTGTTCTGGGGGGGGCGTGGAGGGGTGCGGCTGGGTGCGGCTGGGTGCGGGGGCGCCTACGGGCCCTAACTGTCCACATCAGGGGCCTCCCAGCAGGACCAGCGGGTCATGCTAACCCCTGGCCCACTCCCCTTGAAAGTGTTCCCAGAACCTTCCAGAAAAGTGTTTTGTTTTGTTTCTGCAGGGCTGGTGGGTGGGGTCCCTCTCAGCGGTGCCGGGGGGCTGTTGCAGTTCAGGGGGCCGTGTGCAGGGATCGGGGATTAAACCGGGGTCGGCCACATGCACAGCAGATGCCTTTCCCCTGTTGGATCTCTCCAGAAACTTCTGGAAAGCTTCTGATTCCCAGGGAGAGCCGAGCCAGAGGCTGCCCGGGAGGACGGTGCTGGCTGGGGGTCCGGGAGGGCTGGGAGGTCGTGCAGAGAGGGGAGATGGGACCCCGCTTGCCTCGCGCCTGCAGCTCCTGTCCCCCGCCCGGGCTGCCTTCCTGAGACCTTCTTTTTTTTTTTTTCCTTTTTAATGAATCACCGTGAGATAGTTACAGACTTACAGACTTTCAGGATTATGTTTCGGTCATACCACGATCGAATACCCATCCCTCCGCCAGCGCCCATTCTCCACCACCAATGATCCCAGCATCCCTCCTGCCCCCTCACGCCCTTCCCAACCCCCCCCCCCCCGTGGCAGGCACACCCCCTCTTTCTCTCTCCTTTTGGGTGTTAGAGTTTGCAACACAGGCACCAAGCGGCCATCCTGTTTGGTCCATCGCCCACGTTCAGCCCCCGTCCCCCATCCCGAGCGGGCCCTCCGAGCATCCTTCACCGAGTGGTCCCTTCTCCGTCCCAGCTGCCCTTTCTCCGGGCCGTGGAGCCGCCCTCCTGGCCCTTGTCCCTACTCTCCTTGGGTGTTGGTCCCCCATTCTGTGACTTCACATTCCACGGGCGAGTTCCCCCCCTTTGCCCCGGAGACCTCCCTGCGCCTGAAACCTCTTGTTTTCCTTTCCAGAGGCGGGTCTTAGACGGGAGCCTGGGCTTCGCCGCAGGGGTGAGTAGTGCGAGCGCGTCCCGTGAGTTTCTCAGGGCCGCTCTGCGGGGGGCGTTTCCGGGACCTGGTGCTCTGTGTTCCCTGGCGCGGCCGCCTCCCTCCTGGCACAAAGCTCTGTTTGTTTTCCAGCACATCCGTGCCCCGGTGGCTCTTTAGACACGGAAGCAGCCTCGTGGGCCGCACTCGGGGACTCGTAAAATGAGATGATACTGAGCCCCGGGGCGGCAGAGCCTCCCCCGGGCACACGCGGGAGCTTTTGTGAAATCGAATTTCCTTCCCTCCTTGTTCCCCCCTTTAAAGACCTTTGTTGCAGACTTTGTTTGGTTTTGGGCACTGCCTCCGGGCAGTACTCAGGCTTTCTCCTGGTTCTGTCCGGGGGTGACTACGGGACCCGTGCAGTGCTGGGGAATCGAACCTGGGTGGCTGCCTGCAGAGCCAGCCGCGCCTTACCCCCTGGACTGTCCCTCTGGCCCCTGGACATCTGGGGCATCTGAAAAGCAGACAGAACCCCTTGGCACCCCCGCAGGTGCCTTCGCTGGCATTGATGTTCGGTTTCTCCTGCCCCCTGCTTTCTTGGGAATATTTTGTCAGGCAGAGATGTCCCAGAGGTTTTTTTTTTTTGCTTTCTGGGTCACACCTGGCGATGCTCGGGGGTTACTCCTGGCTCTGCACTCAGGAATTACTCCTGGCGTGCTCAGGGGACCCTATGGGATGCTGGGAATCGAACCTGGGTCAGCCACGTCCAAGGCAAATGCCCTCCCCGCTGTGCTATCGCTCCAGCCCCACTGGTAGCTTATCTTATTCTTCATCCCATTCCTGTGATTTGTGCCTCGGGCCACCTCCTGGATGCTTTAACTCGGTGCCTTCTGACTGGGCCCTGTGCTTGCAGATTTTTTTTTTTCTTTTTGGGTCATACCCGGCAGTATTCAGGGGTCACTCCTGGCTGTGCACTCAGGAATTACTCCTGGCGGTGCTCGGGGGAACCATATGGGATGCTGGGAATCAAACCCAGGTCAGCCACATGCAAGGCAAACGCCCTCCCCGCTGTGCCGTCGCTCCAGCCCCACTTGCAGATTTTCCAGCGGGGGTCACAGGGCTGGAGGGTGGACACACAAAAACCCGTTTGCGGTTCCTCCGCTTCCGTGTTGGTGTTCTTTCCCCAGATAGTCCTGCCTGCAGGGCCCTGGCAGCTGGGCCCCTGAGCCCCGTTTCCCTGGCCCCGTTCTCCGCTCCCGAGTGGCACGTCCCAGCCCGTCTCTGTGGGGTGCCGACTCCATGTGCCAGTGGGGGGGTGTAGCCGTGTTGGGGTGCGGCTGGAGGGCGAGGCTGGGCCTGCCTGTGGACAGACTCGCGCGGTCGCCCTGCGGCTCTCGGAGTTCTCAGACCCGCGGGTGGGTAATGAGGAGCTACTCATTCCCCTCACGCCTGGTTTGCGCGAGCGCCTTTTCTCTCGCTCACCCTGAAGAAGACACGAAAACATCCAAATCAAGTTGCTCTTAATTTACTCACGACGCCGCTCACTCAGCCACAGAAGATGCAGCCGCGCGCTGAGTTTTTCCCGTTTGCCGTCTCTTCTTCGTCACAGTTAGGTGTCGTGGTCCCCCGGTCTGGGGGGATTTTATTTTTATTTTTATTTTTTTTTTTGCTTTCTGGGTCACACCCAGCAATGCTCAGGGATTACTCCTGGCTCTGCACTCAGGAATCATTCCTGGCGGTGCTCCGGAGACCATATGGGATGCTGGGAATCGAACCCGGGTCTGCCGCATGCAAGGCAAATGCCCTACCCGCTGTGCTATCGCTCCAGCCCCCTGGGGGGATTTTTATTCAGGCAGTTTGAACCCGGGGCTCGAGGGGCATCGGAAAGACTGAGGTGGGGACAGCGGTGCTTTTGTGGCAGAGGGGTGCTGGCGAAGTCAGTAGCGGACTTGCTGGTTAGAAACGAACACCTTGGGGTGCTCGCACGGCCCGAGCCCGTGTGCTGCTCTAAGCCCCTGTGACGCCCGCCTCTCCCTCCTGAGATGAGGACTGTCGTGCTGCCATACCCAGTGCTGGGATGCGTGTGGGGGCCCTGCCCGCGCTCTCTCTTGAGCACGTTCCTCTCTCTCCCTTTCTCTCCCTCTTCCCCCTTTCCAAAAACCTCCAACTAAATAAAATCTGTTTTACTTCACAAAAGAGAAAAAAAAGAGAAATATACTCTTTGAAGTTAAAACCTGTGTGGAAATGGAATAGAAATATGCCAAGGAGAAGGAAGATATACATTTCTGGACTCTTTTTTTTTTTTCTTTTTGCTTTTTGGGTCACACCCGGCGATGCACAGGGGTTACTCCTGGCTCTGCACTCAGGAATTACTCCTGGCGGTGCTCAGGGGACCCTATGGGATGCTGGGAATCGAACCCGGGTTGGCTGCGTGCAAGGCAAACGCCCTCCCAGCTGTGCTATTGCTCCAGCCCCACATTTCTGGACTCTTGATGAAGAACTGTTCATGCAATTTTTTTTTAGTGTGTGTGTATGTGGGGGCAGTTGAAGGGGGGACCCCACTAAGTGGTGCTTAGGGGGTCCAGAATCCGTCCTTGGAGCTCCTTGGCCAGACAGTATAGGCCTGAGGGCTCAGGGCTGGGGCTGGTGACGCAGTAGGTACCGCTGGGGGGGGGGCGGGCCCCCAGGGATGCACCCTGGACAGTGCCGGGTCCCCCGTGGACCAGGGCTGGGCCCCAGTGCTCTGCGCCTGTCGGGTACACGCCAGCCCCCTGGGTCCTTTCCCAGGCCGCCTCCTGCATTTATTTATCTTTGGCAATAGAATTTAATTTAATTTCTTATTTATTTTATATTGAATCACTGTGGGCTGGAGCGATAGCACAGCGGGGAGGGCATTTGCCTTGCACGCAGCTGACCCGGGTTCGACTCCTCCCCCACCTCTTGGAGAGCCCGGCAAGCTACCGAGAGTATCCCGCCCGCACGGCAGAGCCTGGCAAGCTCCCCGTGGCATATCCGATATGCCAAAAACAGTCACAACAAGTCTCATAGTGGAGACGTTAGTGGTGCCCGCTTGAGCAAATCGCTGAGCAACGGGATGACAGCGACAGTGACTTCTGTCAGTATCATGACAGTGAATTGAATCACTGTGAGAGGCAAAGTCACAAAGTTGTTCATGATGGGGTTTTAGTCATACAGTGTTCCTTCACCAGGGTATGTCCCCACCGCTGATGTCCTCAGTTTCCCTCCTGGTTCCCCTCACCACAGCTGGGCTCCCTGGCAGGCACTGTTCTCTCTCTCTCTCTCTCTCTCCCTCCCTCTCTCTCTCTCTCTCTCTCTCTCTCCCTCCCTCTCTCTCTCTCTCTCTCTCTCTCTCTCTCTCTCTCCCTCCCTCCCTCCCTCCCTCTCTCCTTTTGGGTGTTGTGGCAGTTCAGGTACCGAAAGGTTATCGTGTTTGTCCCTTCACCCACTCTCAGCACTCATCCCTTTTTTATGTGCATTGACCCTAACCCACGAGCAGAAAAGTGCACGGGACGTCACGTACAGCTTAGCCCCGGGGGGAGAAACTGGTCAACCTCTCTGGGTCCCGTGGGGCGTCGGCCCCGCACGGGCGAAGCGTCCCATGCACGGAACACGCGGTGTCTAGGCCGGAAGCAGTGTCTGCTGCAACTCCGGGCTGAGGGCGGGGACGTTTCTGCCCACGTCCACGCCTTCAGCCCCCCCCCCCCGCCCGCTGTGGTGGAGGCGGTGGCTGGGACGCGTGCCTGCCTGCGCGTGGGAGCCCTTGGGTGTTTGCAGCCGGGCTGTGGCGCCCGAGAGGCCGCCTGCTCACCTGGGGGCTGTTTGCCTGGGTTGTTTGCTGACCGGCTCCATAGCTGCGGCCGGCCCGGCTGCTGTGTGCCCAGAAATGGGCTGCCAAGCTGGGGGCTCGTGGACAGGGCTGCACTCAGGGCCCCGGGGTCATGGTCTGAGGCTTCCTGGGCAGCTGCTGTGGCGGTGACTGAGCCGCCTCTCAGCTGCAAGACCAAGAAAACCAAAAGAAAACAAAAAACAAACAAACCCCAAAACAAACCCCACAATTATTCTATTGGGTGGGGGTGCTCAGGGCTGACTCCTGGCGTGCTCTGGGGGACCCAGATGTAGGGCCAGGGGTCGCGCCCCCATCAAGGCAAGAGACTTACCTTGCTCCTTATCTGTTCAGCGTCAAGTTTCACAATTCTTCTAGAAGCTTCCCGAGACTGAGGCTTCTCGAGCTCAGGGGCTTTCCTGAGGGCTTTGTGTGGCAGCAGCTCAGGGATGCCTTGGACACTCGTCCTCTGGCGGGAGGGAGAGGGGCCGGGAGCCCGCCCATGGGGGCCGGGTCCCCGGCTCGGCCGTGGCGTGCTTTTAGGGTCACTGTGCCCGTGTTTGTGCCAAGGAGCCATAGTGAGGGGGACACGGCTCTGACACGTGGCACACCCAGAGCATGGGGTTCTATCTAGAGGACGGGGCTCCCGGTCCCTCAGTGGTGCCCGGTGGCATGTTTTGGGGTCTGCCCCCCCCCCCATTCTTATTGGGGCCTGGGCGTGTGCACACCGCCCTGCTCCTTACACAGTGCCTCTTGCTGTGCATTCGCTAGTTTCCTCCTGACTCCTGAGATTACTCGCCACGGCCCTGGGAATTGATGTCCTTAGCTTTCTCTGCTGTCGTCTCTGGTCTGGCTTTTTTTTTTTTTTTTTTTTTTTTTTTTTTTGCTGTTTTGCTTTTTGGGTCACACCCGGTGATGCTCAGGGGTTGCTTCTGGCTCTGCACTCAGGAATCACTCCTGGCGGTGCTTGGGGGACCCTAGGATTTTGAGAATTGAACCCGGGTCTGCCAAATGCAAGGCTAATGCCCTCCCCGCTGTGCTATCACTCCAGCCCCTGGCTGCTTTTTTTTTTTTTTTTCTGGAGGCCTGAACTGAATGGGGAGAATTATCAGCCTTTTTAAAAATGTCAGTCACCTGGGTCAGGCCCAGGCTTCTGTCTCAGCACTGCCCGGTTCCCTCGGCAGTGCTGGGAGGGAGGAAGGACTCCCCAGGGGTGCCAGGGGTGCCCCCCCCAAAGAGTTTCATATGTATCTGTTGTTGTTGTTGCGTTTGTGTGTTGTTTTTTTTTTGGCTTTTTTTTGGGGGGTCACACCCAGTGATGCTCAGGGGTTCCTCTCAGGAATTACCCCTGGCAGTGCTCAGGGGACCCCATAGGATGCTGGGAATCGAACCTGGGTTGGTCCCATGCAAGGCAAACGCCCTCCCCCCACCCCGCTGTGTTTGTTTTGCATTTGTGTTTGTGGTTGTTGGAAGGCCATTGGGAATGTTCCGTGTTTTTTTCCTTTTTGGGTCACACCCAGCGATGCTCAGGGGTTACTCCTGGCTCTATACTCAGGAATCACTCCTGGCGGTGCTCAGGGGACCCTATGCGGTGTGTGTGTGAGTTTATGGGGAGGGGGATCGAACCTGGGTCCTTGTACAAGGCAAGCTGCCTTTTCTTTTCCTTTTTTTTTGTTTTTTGCTCCCTTTCGCCTTCACCCGGAACCACTCACCACCTCAGTCTGGTGCTTTCCTCCTGAGACCCGCCCGCCGCTGGGGACCCCTTGGGGACGCCCTGGGATGGGGCCCAGCCCTCGCTGGTCCTCTGGGGTGCGGCCCTCTCCCTGGCGAGGGGGGCTGGGGGGTGGATGCTGCCGTCTGGGGCGGGAGGGGCCTCGGGTGCGGGCTGGGACAGGCAGTCTGAGCCCTATTGTCTTGGGCCTCTGGGCCAAGGCCTGATCGGCCCCAGCTGGGCGTCTTTTGTGCTCCTGCCACTGCTCACGGCTCTGACAGACAGACGCTGACAGACGGACGCTGCTCCGGCTCTCTGGTGGGGGCGGGGCTTGGGAGGGGCTCGCGCAGGTGGGATGCCCCTTCGAGAGCCTGCTGCCCTCCCTGCAGTGGCCGCTGGGGTTTGGGGGGGGAAGTTGGGCGGGGTGCGAGAGGCCGGCCCATCACACAGGCTGTGCTGCTCCCGTGGCCCACGGGGCTGGGGGTGGCCCTGGCGCCCGGGAGTGAAATCAGCCTGGAGGGTGCCAGGGGGGAGCCCCCAGCCCGGACCCCCGGAACCCTCACTCTGTTCTCCTTTCACGGGGGGCGTGGGGGTGGGTGGGAGCCATCTCCAGCCTGCTCAGGGCTGACTCCTGTCTCTGTGCTCAGGGGTCCCGGGATGCCCTAGCTTGAACCCGGGCCAGCCGTGTGCCAGGCAGATGCCCTCCCGCTGTCCTGTGGCTCCGACTGCCGTCCGCTTCTGACTGCCCAGGGGCCCACGCGCCCTGGCTGGAGGCCCGGACGGGACTGAAGCGGGGGTGGGGGTGCATGGCTGTGGCGAGCCCCCTCCCCTCGGGGTGAGGCCCGGGGTGTCCTCGGGCCTGGATGGGCCTCCCGGGGCCGAGGTGGGTCCCGGGGAAGTTTCTGGGCCGTTGCACAGAGAAAAGTGCCGCCCCTCGGATGCCTCCGGGGAGATCTGGGGAGCAGGGATCCCACCTGACTCCCCCCCCCCGGCCGCCCCCCCTCGGGGGCCTGCCCTTCATGACCCCGTGCTGACCTGGTGCCAGGGAGTCACACTTAGGCTCACGGGTGGTCTGTGCTGCGTCACACGCCAGGTCACATGCTCAGCTCACACGCGCACAGGTCGGGTTGTGGCCTCGCCGGCCCCTGTGTACGTCAGGTCACAACCCTGAGCACCCAGGGGCCCTTTCCTGGGGGTTTTAACCCGTAAAGGCCGTGTAGCCGTGTGTGTGTGTGTGTGTGTGTGTGTGTGTGTGTGTGTGTGCTGGCTCTTGCCTAGGGGTTTTCATTCTAAAGGCCTGCAGGTGTGTGTGTGTGTGTGTGGTGTGTGTGTGAGTGTGTGTGTGTGAGTGTGTGTGTGTGCTGGGGGTTTTCATCGTAAAGGCTGTGCAGCTGTGTGTGTGTGTATGTGGTGTGTGGTGTGTGTGTGTGTGTGCTGGCCCTTGCCTAGGGGTTTTCATCGTAAAGGCCGTGCAGGTGTGTGTGTGGTGTGTGTGTGAGTGTGTCTGTGTGTGTGTGTGTGTGAGTGTCCCGCCATCCTTCCTTCAGTTGGGCCCCGTCACCACTTCTGTTGGGACCTTGTTCTCCTGGGCTTGCTGGCGGGGCGACACCCCTTTCCCGCGGGCTGAGCACCCGTCGGGGATCACCCACGTGCCGGGCCATGATGCTGTCTGACCCGATGACAGGCAGCAGAGCTCGTGGGGTCTCAGCGGGGGCGTGGGGGCGGTGCTGGGGCTTGAACTCGGGGCCTCCAGGTCGCCAGGAAGCTGCCGAGTTTGCTCCCAGCAGGTATTCGCTGACCTCCGTTTACTTTTAATTTTGGTGGGGAGGGGAGGGGGTGCTCAGGGCTCACTCCCGCAGGGCGGGGCCCCGTTGGGGTCCGGGTCGGCCTGGTGCCAGGCCGTGCTGCCCGCTGTGCTTAGCCCCATGCTGACTCCCCACCGGCGGCCTTGGAGCTCGGGGTCTGCGGTGGGTGATTCTCGCGGGCAGGCGGGGGCTCTCCTGGGAAGCCCGCCTGCCCCTGGCCGGCCCTCCGGGACCCCCACCCCGACGGCGGCAGAGGTTCTTCCGGGCCCAGGGCCGAGGGCGCGACAGCTGCCGCCCGGCCCCCCTGCCCCTCAGTGAGCTGGGGGCTTGGCCCTTCTCCCGGGGTCCTCACTCCCGACTGGGCAGGGCCCCGGGCCCCGGGGGCAGGCGCTGCAGCCGGGTGTGGGGGGGGAGGTGGGAAGGGGGAGGAAGGGAAACATCACGGGGCCGGAGGCGACGGCGATTGCTTTTGTTGCTGTCTTTCTCTTCCCAATTTCATGCTTCAGGTTTCCGGCGGGTTCTGAGCTCCGGGGAGGAAACGGTCTACGCTCCCTTCCCGCCCGCGTGGCCCCGGGGGCGTCGGGCGGGCAGCCCACACGTCGGCCCCCGCCCTGTGGAGCCCTGTGGAGCTGAGGGCCGAGAGCCCCTTCCCCACGCCCCGTCCCGCTCTCCCCCCACCCTGGCCCCCCACAACCCCCCGGCCCCCGCCTTTCCTCAGGCCTGATCTGAGATTCGGGGACCGGGTTCTTCTCCAGGGGGCTCTGCTTCTCCTTGGGGGTTTCCCTCCTGCCCCCAGCAGGGGACGTGGGAGCACATGTCCCTGGGGAGCAGAAGGCGAGGGGCCCCCTGGCTGCAGCAGATGGAGCCTCGGCTTGGCAGGGGGACCAGGAGCAAGGCCGGCCCTCTGGAGCTCAGCACCCCTGCTCTCCGCCCGCCCGTCCTCCCCCCTCCCTCCCTCTCTTCCTTCCTTCCCTCTCTCCCTCCCTTCCTTCCCTCCCTCCCTCTCTCCCTCCCTCCCTCCCTCTCTTCCTTCCTTCCCTCTCTCCCTCCCTTCCTTCCCTCCCTCCCTCTCTCCCTCCCTCCCTCCCTCTCTTCCTTCCTTCCCTCTCTCCCTCCCTTCCTTCCCTCCCTCCCTCTCTCTCCTCCTCCTTCCTTCCTTCCTTCCTTCCTTCCTTCCTTCCTTCCTTCCTTCCTTCCTTCCTTCCTTCCTTCCTTCCTTCCTCCCCTTTTCCTCCTCCCTCAGTTTCCCAGGTTATGCCAGTGTTCTGGTCTGTGTCCCAGAGGAATAACCACTCTGGCGGTCAGCTGGAGCCTCCCCCCATGGTGATCCCCACCTGTGTGGCCACTGCGCCCACAGAGGGGACAGAGCCGTGCCCTGCCCCCTCTCCACCGGCATGTCTGTGCTGCGTCCACACCACTGCTCAGTCCTGGGTCACCTGCATCGGCCTTCCAGGGACCATCTCAGAGTCCCCGCCATCAGACAGGGTCCGGGACCATCTCAGAGTCCCCACCAGCAGACAGGGTCCGGGACCATCTCAGAGTCCCCGCCATCAGACAGGGTCCGGGACCATCTCAGAGTCCCCACCATCAGACAGGGTCCGGGAACCATTTCAGAGTCCCCGCCGTCAGACAGGGTGTGGGGATCGTCTCAGAGTCCCCGCCATCAGACAGGGTGTGGGGACCATCTCAGAGTCCCCGCCATCAGACAGGGTCCGGGGACCATCTCAGAGTCCCCGCCGTCAGACAGGGTGTGGGGATCGTCTCAGAGTCCCCGCCATCAGACAGGGTCTGGGACCATCTCATATGTCCCCGCCATCAGACAGGGTCCGGGGACCATCTCAGAGTCCCCGCCATCAGACAGGGTGTGGGGACCATCTCAGAGTCCCCGCCATCAGACAGGGTCTGGGACCATGTCAGAGTCCCCGCCATCAGACAGGGTCTGGGGACCATCTCAGAGTCCCTGCCATCAGACAGGGTCTGGGACCATGTCAGAGTCCCCGCCATCAGACAGGGTGTGGGACCATCTCAGAGTCCCCGCCATCAGACAGGCTCTGGGACTATCTCAGAGTCCCCGCCGTCAGACAGGGTCCGGGGACCATCTCAGAGTCCCCGCCGTCAGACAGGGTCCGGGGACCATCTCAGAGTCCCCGCCATCAGACAGGGTCTGGGACCATCTCAGAGTCCCCGCCATCAGACAGGGTCCGGGGACCATCTCAGAGTCCCCGCCATCAGACAGGGTGATGTTGTACTGTGTCGACAGATGGGGAGAATCTAGCTTGTTCCCAAGCACTCCTGGGGGGCGTAACTTACCCGTGGTGCTGTGTGTGGGGGGGTTTGCTCCCTGCGGTCTGGGTGCGGGGATGGAACTGGGGCTTCTGCGTCCAGGCTGCAGCCCCGCCCCAGCCCCTCCCGTGAAGACTTTGGGCTTCTCCCCGCCCTGAGCGCGGGGCTGTGCCAGGGACGTGCCTTCGCATGTCCTCCGCCGCCACCCAGCGACGGCTGCAGAGACAGTGATGGGGCGAGTCCCGACCGCAGCCCTGCGTGCCCAGTGCAGACACGCGATGCCATTAGCCTCGTGCAAGGGAAGGTCCCCACCCCCCCACCGTGCCTGCAGACGGGCGGCGGGTGGCAGTGCCTGGCGCAGAGGTGGGCGCTCGAGTTGGGGGACTGGCACGGCCGCCGGGGAGCGGGGGGTGGGGGGGATGAATTACGGGCAGGGGGGATCGAAGGTGGACTTGGAAGGGTGGGGACCCCCGGACACTTGCACCCTGACAGGTTGGTGGGCGGGGCCCCCCAGCAGGGCGTGGTACAGGTTCTGCAAGGCGGGAATGGGAGCACTGTGGCAGGAGTGCGGCTGAGCAGAGAATGTGATGGGGACCTGGGGTGCAGGTGGGGGTTGCGGGGGACCAGCCCTGGTGACCAGGGCGGAGAATTGAGAGAATTGAGAGACAGGTGTGGCCCAGAGGACCCTCGCGCTCCTTCCTGTTCGGTATGTATGTATAGAAGTATAACATACGTGTATACATGAAGGACTGGAGCGATAGCACAGCGGTAGGGTGTTTGCCTTGCACACGGCCGACCCGGGTTTGATTCCTCCGTCCCTCTCGGAGAGCCCGGCAAGCTACCGAGAGTATCCCGCCCGCACGGCAGAACCTGGCAAGCTCCCCGGGGTGTATTCAATATGCCAAAAACAGTAACAAGTCTCACAATGGAGACGTTACTGGTGCCCGCTTGAGCAAATCGATGAACTATGTGACGACAATGCTACAGTGCAATATATATATGAAATTTATTATTATTTTTAGGTCACACCCTTGGTGCTCAGGGCTTACTCTGCCTCTCTGCTCAGGGGTCACTCCTGGCGGTGCTCGGGGAACACTGTGGGATGCCGGGGGTCAAAGCCGGGTCAGCCGCGTGCAACCCTCCCTGCTGGACTCCTGTTTCACCCCCTCACCGTGCATTGCTTTGGGTCAGAGCGTTAGTGCAGTGGGGAGGGCGCTTGCCTTGCTGACCGGGTTCGATCCCCAGCATCCGTATGGGGCCTCGAGCACCACCAGGAGTCATTCCTGAGTGCAGAGCCCGGAGTGACCCCTGAGGACCTCCCGCCAGGTGTGGGCTAAAACTAAAAATCAAAGCACCGTAGCACTGTCACACTGTTGTCCCATTGCTCATCAATTTGCTCTAGCGGGCACCAGTAACGTCTCCATTGTGAGACTTGTTACTGTTTTTGCCATATTGAATATGCCATGGGGAGCTTGCCAGGCTCTGCCGTGCGGGCGGGATACTCTCGGTAGCTTGCCGGGCTCTCCGAGAGGGACGGAGGAATCAAACCCGGGTCGGCCGTGTGCAAGGCAAATGCCCTACCCCACTGTGCTATTGCTCCAGTTTTTTTTTTGATTTTTAGTTTAGTTTTTTTTTTTTTTTTAGTTTTAAAACTAAAAATCAAAACCAAAGACAAAACCGAGACTGTTTATTGCTTTGGACCAGGAAACCGGGGGCCCCGGCCGGAATGTTCTGGCCTCAGAGGCCGAGCCCTCACACGGCCAGTCGGGGACAAACATCTTTCCCGGGGGACGGCGTGGGGGCTGGGGGTGTCGGTGCCGTTCCCGAGCCCAGGGCAGCTGGCAGAGACGGAGCAGGGACATGCCGTGCCTCATGGCGGGCCACACTGGCCTGCGCCTGCGTCCTGGCCACTGGCCCCCGGGTTCTCTGCCCCTTCTGCCAGATTCCTTTCCTCTGCCCCAGCTCCCGCCTCCCCGTCGGGGCCCGCACCAGGGACGGACCCGGGCTTCTTGGTTGACAAGGTTTCATGTGTGTGTGAGTGTGTGAGTGTGTGTGTGCGAGTGTTAGTGTGTGTGTGAGTATGCGAGTGTGCCTGAGTGTGTGTGCGAGTATGTGAGTGTGCGTGAGTGTGTGTGCGAGCGTGAGTGTGTGTGCGAGTGTGTGTGTCTGTACGTGAGTGTGTGAGTGTGTTTGTGAGTGTGTGAGTGTGTGTGAGTGTGTGTCTACGCGAGTGTGAGTGTGTGTGTGTGATTGTGAGTGTGTGAGTGTGTGTGAGTGTGTGTGTCTGTACGCGAGTGTGTGAGTGTGTGTGATTGTGAGTGTGTGAGTGTGTGTGTGTTTGTGAGTGTGTGAGTATGTGTGTGTCTGTGTGGTCTTTCTAGTTGTGGGTTTGGTTGAGGGTGGGATTCGGGTCTCACCCGATGTTGACTCCGGGCTAACTCCTGGCTCTGCACTCGGGGTCACTCCTGGTGGTGTCAGGGTGGGGGGCACCCTGTGCCCGTGCTGGCAGGGCCAGCGCCCTCCTTCCCGTCCCTTCTCTCTAGCCCAGGCGGGAGTCGGGAGGGGAGAGAGCCCTGGGCAGCCCCTGGGGGCCTGGGCTGCTGAGGGTCACCGGAGACCCCCCGCCGGTCTGTGGGGGTGGGGGAGTGTTTGGGGGTCCAGGCCAGGATCAGGCAGTGGGGGGGGGGGCCGGCCGCCCTTCCATGTGCAGGAGGCCTTACTCCGTGAGTGGGTTTGTGCTCTGGGAGTCTGTGTGGTCGGGTGGTCTCCTTGGCAACCAGACACCTACAGCTCGTTGTCGGGGCGCTGATATTTCCTGCCGCTCTGCTCCGCGTTCAGTTTGGCGGGGAGGAACTGACACCCCAAGGAACTGCAGCCAGACTCCACTGAGAGGATCCCCGAACCTGCGCGGGAAAGTCGGTCCCGGGCTCCCAGGGGTGCAGGCTCCCACCTGTTTTTTCTTTTTATACTCACCCTTTTGCACTGAGATGGAGCTTCCGTCTCTCTGGCCCAGAGGAGCTGCTGGAGCCCAGGCCATCACGGCCGCCTCCCAGGGAGCCAGATGGTCGTGGGGAAAGGCCAGTCCCTGCGGGTCCCGTCTGATAGCTCACTGACATCTCGACGGTGGGGCTGAGCTTAGCCCCCAGGCTTCCTCTCGGGGCCAGTCTTTCAGCTGGACCGCGGGGTGGGGGGGGCAGTCGGGCCTTGGGATTCTGCTGCAGCAGGACGCAAGCACACACGTCCCTCCTCTGCTCTCCGTGGTGCGTGTGGACAGTCGGGCACAGGGAGGAAGGGGGAGGGAAGCTGCCAGGCGTGGGACTGGCCTTGGAGTCATGGGAGCCGGGCCCTGCATCCCCTGAGGGGCCCCACTTCCTCCTCAGGGAAACGTGCCAGACCCAGGTCAGCGTGTGCAAGGCCTGCGCGCTGCCCTTGTACTATCTCTACAGCCCCTCCCCAGCCTTCAGTTTGCTCCCACCCCCAACACACACATATACGCAGACACACATGCACACACATGTGCACATGCACATATGCACATATGCACATATATGCATACTTATGCACACATGCACTCACATGCATTCACATGCAGTACACATGTGCACACATGCATGCATGCATATGTGCATGCAACACACATACACATGCACACAAATTTACATGTGCATGCACATACACATACATGCACCCACATGCATGCACACATGCATGCACACACACACATACACACACACACACACACACTTTTCTCACTTTGGCTCCGGGCCATGTGCTGTTTCCCCAGACTGGCAAACATCCCCCCAGAGAGGCCCGAGGCCTGGCGCTCGGGGTGGGGGGGGGCAGCAGCCAGCGCAGGGGCGAGGGGCGTCTTGGCTCCCCCTGCGCCCGCCCCGCCTCTGCAGCCTTAGCCTGCAGCCCTCTCGCCCTCGGCAGCCCTGTTCTTCTTGAGCAGAAATCAGAGGCGACAGCCCGGGGCTGAGTGAGTTAGTGCTCCGGAGTGTGGGAAAATCTCTTATCTGCTCCCCGCGAGCACCAGGGGAAACGGATTAGTGCCCGGGAGAAGGCAGGGCGCAGGGGAGAGGCCCTGCTGGCACTAGTGCTGGCAGGTCATGCACCCACTCTGCAGGGGGGGGCTGGGAGGGCGGGCGGGGTGGGGGAGGGGCCTCTGAGCCAAGGACGGGGAGCACGGGATGGGACCCGCTGCCCCCGCCTTCTGTCTCCCCGTGCTCCCATCCCCGCCCCTGCCGGCCCTCCGGACAAGCCCTGTAGCCGGGGGCTTGTTTGCACGCGGTAGGAACTGGGGATGCTTCGTGCAGGGGGGGAGGCTCTGCTCCCCGCACCGCCCCCTCCACCTCCTCCCCGGCATCCCGGGCTCTGTGGAGACTTGGATAAACAAAGCCGAGAAATCCCGGCAGCGGGGGGGCATGGGTGTCGCAGTCTTCCAGGGAAGGGCCGTGGGATGCGAGGGAGAAGGCACTTTTTTTTTTTTTTTAATTGTGCAGTGGGCAAATCAAGGCGCTTCCTCCCCTGCCAGACCTCACAGGGAAACCCAGCCCGGGGGTCCAGGCCCCCCTCCCCTGCGCCCCAGGGGGATCAGGGCACTTCATCTGGGGTGCAGATGGACCCGGGGGTGGGTGGAGGGGGAGAGAGGTGGGCTGGTGACTCGTGCATGGTGCGTGGACAGGTGGGTGATGGGGTCAGGTGACGGTGGACGGATGGGTGGGTGGGTGGGTGTGTGGGTGATTGGGTGCAGGGTGTGTGCGTAGGTAGGTAGAGGGATGGGTGGATGGTGGGTAGGTGGTGGGCGGATAACTGGATTGTAAATGGATGGGTGATGGGGGGAGTGTTAGGTAAGTTGGTCCATGGGCAGGTGGGTGGGGGATGGAGGGGTGGGCGGCTGGATGACGGGCCATGGATGGGGCAGAGGGGTGGCGAGTGGAGAGACGGTGGCTAGAGGGGGGTGCACAGGTATGCGGGCAGGTGCGTGGACGGAGGAGAGTTGGGTGGATGGATGGGAGAGTATGTGGATGGGAGGGTTGATGGTGGGTAGGTGGGTGGATGGGTGATTGGGTGGGTTGGGTAGATGGATGGGTGGGTGGTTGGGTGACTGGGTGGGTGGATGGGTGACTGGGTGGGTGGGTGGATGATTGGGTGGGTGGCTGGGTGGGGTGGATGGGTGGCTGGGTGGGTGGTTGGGTGACTGGATGGGTGGATGTGTGGCTGGGTGTCTGGGTGAATAGATGGGATGAGTGGCTGTGTGGATGGAGGTAGGTGGGTGGTTGGTGGGGCGGGCAGATGGGTGGGTGGGTGAATTCGTAGGTGTATGGTCGCGGGCGGG
>NC_073304.1:233201715-233235585 GCF_027595985.1 Sorex araneus | reverse complement strand
TGTTCATCAGTTTGCTCGAGCGGGCGCCGGTAACGTCTCCATTCGTCCCTGTGGCGTGCTCGTGTAGCCCAATGGCGTGCTGGGGACCCTCTCAGAGTCGGGAGTGAGGACTGTCGTCGTTACTGTGTTTGGCCTTTTGAGTCCGCCATGGGTAGTTGCGGGCTCTGCCTTTCAGCAGTAATAGTGATTATTCTGAAGGTTTCTGCTGGGCTCACGCCCGCGCTTGGCTTTGTGCTCCGGGATCGTTCCTGGTGGGACTCGGGCCCCGATGGGGTGTCGGGGCTAGAACCCTGGTCAGCCGTGTGCAAGGCACGCGCCCTCGCCACCATACTCTGGCTCTGGCCCCAATGTCGTAATAGTTTTGGGGGGAGATGGAGGCCACTGCAGTGTTCCTGGGGTCTCCTCCGGCTCTGAGCCCAGGGGTCCCCGTCCAGAGGTGCTCAAAGGCTCCCTGTCAGCAGCCGAAGCGTGTGTGTCCCTGCCCGACCCTCTGTTGTTTTTGTTTTTCTTTTTTGCTTTTTGGGTCACACCCGGCGATGCTCAGGGGTTACTCCTGGCTCTGCACTCAGGAATCACCCCTGCTGGTGCTCAGGGGACCCTATGGGATGCTGGGAATCGAACCCGGGTCAGCCGCGTGCAAGGCAAATGCCCTACCCGCTGTGCTACCGCTCCAGCCCTCTGCCCGACCCTCCGGCCGCTGGCCGAGTCCCCCGTGGCCGTGGGGGCTTCTTCCGCCTGGCAGTTGCTCTGTGAATGTTCGCCGAGCCGAGTTGCCCCCAGGGGTGGGCCTTGGCGGTGGGTGTCGGCGCTTGTCCCGCCGGGCTGGGGGACTCGGGGATGGCCACCGGCCTGTGGGTTCGAAGGCCCCCTGCCTCTCGGGCCTCCCTGTCGGGACTGTGTCGCCCGGGGTCACGGGGCGAGGGTGCCCTACAGGCCTCGGGGTTCGGGCCAGTGCGTCCCTGCTGGCCTGGCAGGCCTGCGTGTGGCCAGTGGTCAGCGCTGGGCCCTGCCAGTCCCGGGCACGGTCCTGTCTGTGCCCGGGGCCTGTTTCAGGCTGGGCCCTAGAACCCAGGATCTAGTTTTTTCTTTTTTCTTTTTGTGTCAGACCTGGTGATGCTCAGGGATTACTCGAGACTCTGCACTCAGGAATCACTCCTGGCAGCGCTGGGGGGGGCCCTGTGGGGTGCCGGGGATCGAACCCGGGTCAGCTGCACATAAGGCAACGCCCTCCCCGCCGTCCTGTTTCTCTGGCCCTGAGTTTTTTTTTTTTTTTTTTTTTGCTTTTGGGTCACACCTGGCGATGCTCAGGGGTTCCTCCTGGCTCTGCACTCAGGAATTACCCCTGGCGGTGCTCAGGGGACCCTATGGGATGCTGGGAATCGAACCCGGGATGGCCGTGTGCAAGGCAAACGCCCTCCCTGCTCCGGCCCTGGGATTTTTGCTCTGGAATGTTTTCGTGGGGGCGGGAGTGGGGGTGGGGGTGGGGAGGGGTTCGAAACAGTCTGTGGATCTCTGCCTGCCCTTCCCCCGAAGTCAAACTCTCCCCCCCACGAGGAAGGTACAGGGCCCGGGTGCGGGTGGGGCCAGTCCCCGGCCGTAGCCGACCTCCCCAGTGTCCCTGAGGCTGCCCTCACCCTACTCCCGGCCCGGCCCAGTAGCCGTGTCATCGGGGGGCCCACGGAGGCGGCATGGGGAGACGTGGCCTGGCTGCTTGCCCGCCCCGTGCCAGCCGGGCGGGTGGGGAGGGGATGTGCTGGTTCCGTTTGGGTTGTTTCTGCTTGGGGGCCTGGGCAGGACTGCCCCAGGACTGCCCGCCTTGCGGGTGGGCGGCCGGGCACGGCCCGGGCTGAGTGACGTCACCGGGCTCCCTTCTGCCCCCCTGCCCGGACTGCCTGCGGGTTTGGGGCTGTAAGCACCGCGCCTGCTTCCGGGAGAGACAGGCCTGACTCGCCCATTCCCTCCCCTGTCGCTGCTGAGCTGTCTGGAGTGGGGGCTCCCCAGGGTGGGGCACGGGTGAGGGGGGGGCGGGGGCTGCAGCAGCAGATGCCTCTGGGGCTGCCTCTCTGCATGCCCGGCCTGGAGAAAGGACAAGTGGCGATGCCTAGAACTGCTTAAGGGGGCCGGGGGCCAGAGAGATAGTACAGTGGGTAGGGCACCTCTCTCTCTTAGGGAGGGGGGGAGGGAGAGAGGCACAGAGAGATGGGGGGGAGGGAGAGAGGAAGGGAGAGAGGAGGGGGAGGGGGAGAGAGAAGGAGAAAAGGGAGGAGGGAGAGGGAGGGAGGAAGGGAGGAAGAGAAGGAGGGAAGGGAGGGAGGGAGGGAGGAAGGGGGAGAGAGAAAGGGGGAGGGATGGAAAGAGGGAGGGAGGGAGGAAAGGAGGGAGAAAAGGATGGAGGGAGAGAGGGAGGGAGGAAGGGGGAGAGAGAAAGGGGGAGATAGGGAAAGAGAGAAGGAGGGAAGGGGGAGGGAGAGAAGGAGGGAAGGGGGAGGGAGAGAAGGAGGGAAGGGGGAGGGAGAGGAGGGAAGGGGGAGGGAGAGAAGGAGGGAAGGGAGGGAGGGAGGGAGAGGGAGGGAGGAAGGGGGGAGAGAAAGGGAGAGGGAGGGAGAACAGGAAGGAGGGAGAGAGGGAGGGAGGACGGGGGAGAGAGAAAGGGGAGGGAGGGAGTGAGGGAGGGAGGGAGAGAGAAGGAGGGAAAGAGGGAGGGAAGAAGGGGGAGAGAGAAAGGGGGGAGGGAGGGAGGGGGAGAGAGAGACTGACTCTTGGGGGTGGCTGTGAAGTCGCATGCATCCCAGGGTTCATCCTTGGGTGAGGCAGATGTGGGGACTGTGCGGCTTCCGGAACATTCTTGCTGGAGATGCGACTCTGCGTCAGGTGTCAGCCCCGCGGCTGAGCTGCCCTGACTCAGGACCCAGTTAGACCGTCCGTCCTGTTCCCTCCGTTTGTGTCCCCCGAGTCTTGGGCAGGAGCCGGTGGGTGTGGGATCCTCACCCCGGGCAGGGGCTCTGCTCTGCGGGCAGAGGCGGGGGGGGGTGGGGAGAGACGGGGGTGGTCCCCCTCTGAACCCGCAGGGCTGCCGCGCTGGGGCCGCGTTTGCCGCTTTCCCGGGCTCAGCTGCAGAAGCCCGGGCGTCTGTTGTCCGGGGTCACAAAGGGACATCTCGCAGAGGACGGGCCGGGCGCACCCCCTCCTCCCTCCAGGCCCGCGTGGTGGGGGTCACCGCGGGGTTAATCAGACACACGGCTTCCTGCTGCTGCCTGAGTCGGTACATCAGTTCCCGCAGGTCAGAGCTGCCCGCCAAGGAGGGGGCGTGAGCCGGTGGGGGGCGTTTTATTTATTTATTTATTACCGTTATTTTTTTATTGAATCACCGTGAGATGCAGTTACAAAGCTTTCATGTTTTTTTGTTTTGTTTTGCTTTTTGGGTCACACCCGGCGATGCACAGGGGTCACTCCTGGCTCTGCACTCAGGAATTACTCCTGGCGGTGCTCAGGGGACCCTATGGGATGCTGGGAATCGAACCCGGGTCGGCCTCGTGCAAGGCAAACGCCCTCCCCGCTGTGCTATGGCTCCAGCCCCCTACAAAGCTTACACGTTTGAGCGTCAGCCACGCAATGACGCACACCCGTCCCTCCTCCAGGGCACGTTTCCCACCGGCCATGTCCCCAGTGTCCCACCCTCCTGCCCCCACCCCACCACCATCCCAGCCCTGCCCCTGCCTCTGTGCAGACAGGGTCCCCCATACTCTCTGTCTACTGGTGGGCATTACCGTTTGCTTGGATCTTCCCGTCCCCCTTCAAGCCTGCCCGCCCGGGGAGATAGCCGGGTCGTGTTTCTTTTCTGTCGCTCCCTTTGGCTACCCCGAGAGGGCACGCCGAGCGTCACGAGAGGAGCACCCTGGAAGTCTAAAGGCGTAAGTGCTTGGGGTGCAGAGACATCTCTGCAGGGTGCTGATCCACTTTGGGATGTCTGGGCGTCTCTGGACCAAGGCCACCGGTGCGCTGAGCTGGCGCCCGGAGGCAGATTGTGGGGTGTGACAGCCAGAGGGACCCCAAGCGGGAGCTGGGAGGGCCGTACCAACTCCTCTGCCGCTGCCCTGCAGCCTGGAGTCTTAGTCCTGGAACCCGATACCCGAGGGGGGCGTTTGAGGGGAGCCCGCCCAGTGGTGCTGACTGATGGAGGCTTCACCCCTCACCCTGCGGCCGTGTTCCCGGTGTTTACTCACACCAGCATGACTACCCTGCAGTGGGGGTGCTCGGATTCAGAATGATTCACTGTCAATGTCATCCCATTGCTCATCGATATGCTTGAGCGGGCACCAGTAACGTCTCCATGGTGAGACCTGTTGTGACTGTTTTTGGCATAGCGAATACGCCACGGGGAGCTTGCCAGGCTCTGCCATGTGGGCGGGATACTCTCGGTAGTTTGACAGGCTCTCCAGAGGGATGGAGGAATCGAACCCGGGTCAGCTGCTTGCAAGGCAAACGCCCTACCCGCTGCGCTATTGGAATGATTCAGTCAATGTAATATTAGCACTAAAAGACGTGAAAAGCAGATGTGGCTCGAAGGGTTGGGAACACAGGACAGGCCTTGCAGGATGGAACCCTGGGGTCTGTCCCCAGAACTACGTGGTCCCCCAGAGCTGCTGGGAGTGACCGCCAGTGCCAAGCTATGAGAAGCCTCAGGTGCCCGGGTTTAGGGGGTCTGAGCACAGAGAGGGGGAGCAGACAGCGCTCAGAGGCTGAGGTGCAGGGCAGCAAAACGGCTCTTCCTGAGGCCAGGTTAGCGGCCAGTGTTGATAGTGGACGCCGTGTTAGTGAATATCACAATGGCAGGTGTCACGACAGTGGCTGCATGATAGTGGATGTGGTAACAGTGGATGTGACGATAGTAAATGTTTGCTAACGGTTGGTACCTCCTTATCCCGACTCCTGAGGCAGCCAGTGTTCCTCGGCGGGGACCTCCCCTCCCCCTTCCAGCGGCTGCTCCTCCCCCACCCGGCACCTGCTCCCCAGGGACGCTGGGTGCAGCTACGGTAGTCGCCCACAGGCCACATGCTCCCATGGCTTGGCCCTGGGTGCTGACCCGGTGGGCGTGCTGTTAGCTTTGGGGTCAATTTCTTTTCTTTTCTTTTCTTTTCTTTTCTTTTCTTTTTTTTTTTGCTTTTTGGGTAACACCCAGTGATGCTCAGGGGTTACTCCTGGCTTTGCACTCAGGAATTACTCCTGGCAGTGCTTGGGGGACCCTATGGGATGCTGGGATTCAAACCCGGGTCGGCCGCATGCAAGGCAAATGCCCTACCCGCTGTGCTATCGCTCCGGCCCAGCTTTGGGGTTAATTTCTGCGGCGGTCACACGGCCTGGTGGATGATGTGGACGGTGTGTTCCGTGTTTCTTTAAGGCGAAGCAGAATTAGGTACTTTTGGCCCATTCACTGCTCTGCATAGGGGGAGGACTAGTGTGTGATAGGCGGAGCCAAGTTGGGTGGGTGGAGCCAAGACGGGGTGGGCGGGGTCAGGGTTGGTGGAGCAGAGGTGGGGTGGGCGGGGTCAGGATGGGTGGTTGGAGCCAAGGCGGTCAGGCGGGTCAGGGTAGGCGGGTGGAGCCAAGGTGGGTGGGTGGAGCCAAGGCGGGGTGGGCGTGGCTGAGATATCCTGGCGACTCAGGTGCGGGCGTGGGTGGGCAAGGGTGCATGTGAGCACTTGGGAATGAGAACATTCTACTCACTGAGAATGGGTGCTCGCCAGTTTCTGCCGCATGTTTAGCCACCTGTGGGTGATTTTTTTTTTTTTTTGGGTGGGCAGAGTGGTGGGACGCACCTCATGCTGGGGGTCGCTCCTGGTGGTGCTCAGGCCATCCTGTGGTGCGGGGGCTCCGGCCCGGGCTCCTGCGTGCAGAGCCTGTGCGCCAGACCTCCGGGCTGTCTCTGGCTCTAATAAAACTCTGCCCTCCTGGATTGATGAAATGGCCCTTTCTGTCTGCGTCCCTCAATCTGTCACTGATGATTAGCTTTGGGGACCTGGAGCCAGCGACCTCCTAATTTCCAGAGTCAATTTCTCCTTCTACAAATAGCCCTGGAAAACCACATGCGCCCGCCAGGGGCGGTGGGGGTGCCAGCCTCGGAGGCTTCATGCGAATCTCGGTGTGTGGGAAGAGGAGGTGATCGATCCGGAGGGCGCCCCCCCCCTCCTCTCTGAGATAAGCATCGACACAAGCCTCGGTGCTGTCATGTGTCACCCACACTTGCCCGTTTCCAAGGCTGTCACCTCCAGGGAGCCGGGAGACCTGGTGAGGGGTGGGGAGCCGGCTTGGGCTTCCTCAGGGGGACTGCAAGCAGTGGGGTGAGGTCTGACATCACAGAGGGGCAGAGTGGGGAGGGCAGCCGGGTGCCTGTGGCCTGGGTTGGGAGAGGCTTGGGGCCAGCTCCCTCTTGGCTGGGGAGGGGGACGGCGACTGTGCATTTGTATCAGCAGCACTGCTCACCCCGTGTTGGTCCCTCCCTCCCCAGTGTGACCATGGAGGACCCGGTGGTCCCCGGGGTGGCCACTGAATCAGAGGCTGGGTGACTTGGAACTAGTTCCTTACAGTGGTCCTTCTGGGAACTGTCTGGAGGCTTCTTCATTTGTTCTGGAGTCACACCCGGCAGTGCTCAGGGCTTACTCCTGGCAAAACCCAGGGGACCGTCTGGGATGTTCAGGATCGGCTGTGTGCAAGGCAGGCACCCTACCCACTGCACTATCACTCTGGCCCCCGGCTTTTTTTCATTTGGGATCATCCCTCTCAGGGCTACCGTGCTCCGTGCAACACATGGACATCTGAAGGGACTTGGGGGTCTGTCCCGGTCACTAACTAGGGTGACCAGATGGTGTCTCACGCCGGGTCGGGGCTGAGGAGCTGAGTTGGTGGTTGGTTCCCTGAGGCAAGCACGCTCTGGTGAAGAGGGCGGCGGGTCCCCTTGGTAGATACTAGGCAGCTTCTACCCTGAGCTTTGTGCTGATGGTGCCCGAGAGGCCTGGGGGAGTGGGGGGCGCGGCCTGGCGCAGGGTTCAGCACAACAGTGGGCAGCTCCTTACTGAGATTTATGCAGGATCACGCCACCGGATCAAGCCATAGGGGCCTGATTCACGAAGCTTTCCGAACACTTGCACTCACTTCATGCCAGAATTGGATTTATCCAAAGTCCGAGTCGAGAGTGCACGGTGTGAGATGTTTCTTTCTTTTTATTATTATTACTATTAGTAGTATTATTTATTTATTTATTTATTTATTTATTTATTTTGCTTTTTGGGTCACACTCGGCGATGCACAGGGGTTACTCCTGGCTCTGCACTCAGGAATCACTCCTGGCGGTGCTCAGGGGACCATATGGGATGCTGGGAATCAAATCCGGGTCGGCCGCGTGCAAGGCAAATGCCCTACCCGCTGTGCTATCGCTCCAGCCCCTATTGATTTATTTTTAAATGAATCACTGAGAGGTACAGTTACAGACTTACAAACTTTCGTGCTTACGTTTCAGTCATACAATGCTCAAGTACCCATCCCTTCACCAGTGCCCATTCTCCACCACCAATGATCCCAGTGTCCCTCACACACCCCCACCCCATCCCCCCACCCGCCCCGCCTCTCTGGCAGGGCATTCCCTTTTGCTGTCTCTCCTTTTGGGTGTTGTGGTTTGCAATAGAGGTATTGAGTGGCCATCATGTTCGGTCTCTAGTCTACTTTCAGCTCGCATCTCCCATCCAAGCACCCTTTACTGGGTGGTTCCTTTTCTGTCTGAGCTGCCTTTTCCCCCAGCATGTGAGGCCAGTTTCCAAGCTATGGAGTAATCCTCCTGGTACTTATCTCTACTATTCTGGGGTGTTAGTCTCCCATTCTGTTTATATTTCACAAATGAGAGCAATTTTTCTACGTCTGTCCTTCTCTTTCTGACTCATTTTACTTAACATGATACTTTCCATGCTGATCCACTTATACGCAAATTTCATGACTTCATCTTTTCTTTTTTTTTTTTTAATTTTATTGAATTACCATGAGTTAGTTACAAGCTTTCATATTTGGGTTACAGTCTCACAATGATCAAACACCCATCCCTCCACCAGTGCACATTCCCCACCACCAGTATCTCTGTTATACCCCCCCTTTCCCACCCTCCCTCTGCCTCCATGGCAGACAATATTCCCCATACTCTCTCTACTTGTGGGCATTATGGCTTGCAGCACGGGCACTGAGAGGTCATCATGTTTGGTCCATTATCTACTTTCGGCATGCATCTCCCTTCCCGACTGATTCCTCTAGCCATCATTTTCTTAGTGATCCCTTCTCTATTCCATCTGCCTTCTCCCCTCCGCTCATGAAGCAGGCTTCCAGCTATGGGGCAATCCCCCTGGCCCTTGTATCTACGGTCCTTGGGTGTCAGCCTCATGTGATGTTATTCTTGTTGCAACACATATTGCAGTAAGGTTTGGTTAGACAGTCTGAGGCATTTAAGATATGCACTCGAAAGAAATATATGTTTTCTGGGAGGGTCACATAACTGTCTCCGGAGTTTTTTGTGCTGTGGCCTGCCGGAGAGCAGCCTGTTCAACCCCTTTTTATTAACTAGCTTGATGTTCTAACCAATGATATTAAGCCACATAGGCAGAATATGCAAATTAACTTAGTCAACGGAAACAGCATCAAAGTCAGTTACATAGCGAAAGTATAGTCCAGTTAAAGTAACAGTAACAGAAAAACAGTGTTTACATCCAAGCCTAGGTAGGCCTGAGATTATGGGATGTTGGACACCAACAATTCTATACTCCACAGATGAGTGCAGTCCTTCTATGTCTGTCCCTCTCTTTCGGACTCATTTCACTTAGCATGATACTCTCCATGACCATCCACTTATAAGCAAATTTCATGACTTCATCTCTCCTAACAGCTGCATAGTATTCCATTGTGTAGATATACCAGTTTCTTTAACCAGTCATCTGTTCTCGGGCATTCGGGTTGTTTCCAGATTTTGGCTATTGTGAACAGTGCTGCAATGAACATATAGGTACAGATGTCATTTCTGCTGTGCTTTTTTGCATCTTTGGGATATATTCACAGAAGTGGTATTGCAGGGTCATATGGAAGCTCAAGTTCTAGTTTTTGAAGGACCGTCCATATTGTTTTCCAGGATTTCATCTTTTCTAACAGCTTCATAATATTCCATTGTGTAGATGTACCAGTGTTTCCTTAACCAGTCATCTGTTCTCGGGTACTTGGGTTTTTTCCAGTTCTAGCTATTGTAAACAGTGCTGCAATGAACATACAAGTGCAGATGTCATTTCTACTATATATAATTTGCATCTCCAGGATATATTCCCAGAAGTGGTACTGCCTGGTCAAATGGGAGCTCAATTTCTAATTTTTTGAGAAGCGTTCATACTGTTTTCCAAAAGGGCTGAACCAGTCGGCATTCCCACCAGCAGTGAAGGAGAGTCCCTTCCTCCCCACATCCTCACCAACACTGGTTGTTTTTGTTCTTTTGGATGTGGGCCAGTCTCTGTGGTATGAGATGATAACTCGTTGTTTTGATCTGCATATCCCTGATGATTAGTGATGAAGAGCATTTTTTTCATGTGCTTTTTGGCCATTTGAATTTCTTCTTTGAGAAAGTTTCTGTTCATTTCATCACCCCATTTTCTGATGGGGTTGGATGTTTTCTTCTTGTAGAGTTCAACCAGTGCCTTGTATATCCTTGATATCAACAACTCCTTATCAGATGGGTATTGGGTGAATATCCTTGCCCATTCTGTAGATTGTATTCTGGTCACTATTTTTTGAGGTGCAGAAGCTTCCTAGTTTAAGATAGTCCCATTTGTTTATCTGTTTCCACTTGCTTGGTCAGTGGCGTGTCATCTTTGAAGATACCTTTAGCTTCAATGTCATGGAGGATTTTGCCGACCTTGTCTTCAATGTACCTTATGGATTCTGGTCTAATGTTGAGGTCTTTAACTATTTTGATTTGACTTTTGTGCATGATGTTAGGTAGAGGTCTGATCTCATATTTTTGCATGTAGCTGTCCAGTTTTGCCAGCACCATTTGTTAAAGAGGCTTTCCTTGCTCCACTTCACATTTCTTGCTCCCTTATCAAAGATTAGGTGATCATATATTTGAGGGTTTGTGTCAGGATATTCAACCCTGTTCCATTGGTCTGCGGCTCTGCCTTTGTTCCAGTACCATGCTGTTTTAATTATTACCGCTTTGTAGTAGAGTTTGAGGTTTGGGAAGGTGATTCCTTCCATCCTTTTTACCCCAAGAATTGCTTTAGCTATTTGTGGGAGTTTGCTGTTCCATATGAATTTCAGGAGTGTTTGATCCATTTATTTGAAGAATTTCATGGGTATCTTTAAGAGATCATATTGAATCTGTATAATGCTTCGGGGAGTATTGCCATTTTAACAATGTTAATTCTCCCAATCCATGAGCAGGGGATGTGTTTCCATTTCCTCATGTCCTCTTTTATTTCATAAAGTAGCATTTTGCAGTTTTCTTTGTGGAGGTCCTTTGCCTCCTTAGCTGAGCTGATTCTGAGGTAATAGATTTTCTGAGGGAGATGCTTCTTTCTAACTCTTGGTGTCGTCAGCCTTGGCGGGGACACGCCCCGGCACGGGCCTGGCACCTTGGCATGTTGCTGGCGAGTGCTGACAGGAGGGAGAGGTGCAGAGATTGCTCTGGCATGGGTCTGACTCCCCCTGCATTTCCACACAGCTCCGCTGGACTCTGGGACCCCAGAACTGTTTCCCAAGGTCCACCCCAGGCTCCTTGTCAGAGGTGCTGGCGGCTCTCTTGATGGACGGGTTCCCAGGGCGTGGTCCACATCTTGTTCTCTCATTTTGATTGGCTACACCCATGGCACTTGCAGGGGCCGTGGTTCACACCTCGTTCTCACATTTTTATTTTATTTTTTCTTTCTGGGTCACACCCAGTGATGCACAGGGTCACTCCTGGCTTATGCTCTCAGGAATCTAACCTCGGTTGGCCACGTGCAAGGCAAACGCCCTATCCGCTGTGCTATCGTTCCAGCCCCACGTTCTCACATTTTGATTACTACAACTGGGCTCTCCTAGGGGCGTGGTCCACACCTTACTCTCATTTTGATTGGCTACACCCATGGCACTCGCAGGGGGCGTGGTTCACATCTCCTTCTCACATTTTGATTGGCTACACCTGGGCTCTCTCCTACAGGGCGTGGTCCACACCTTGATCTCGCATTTTGATTGGCTACATTATGGGCTCTACCCAGGGGGCGTGGTCCACTCCTGTTCTCGCATTTTGATTGGCCACACCCTGGGCTCGCCTCAGTTGCTGCCTGCCTGGGCAGGGTTCGCATGAGTCCCTCCATTCATTGTGTGTGACAGTTCACACGTGCTCGGGGCTGGACTAACGACTTCTCGCCCTGCTCTTGCAGGTGATGCTGGCGGCTTCCTATTGGTCTCTCTTGGCCCCTGCGGTGGAGATGGCCACGTCGGGGGGCTTTGGAGCCTTCGCCTTTCTCCCGGTGGCCGTTGGCTTCAGCCTCGGGGCCGCCTTCGTCTACCTGGCCGACCTCCTGATGCCGCACCTGGTAAGTGCAGCAGGTGGGCACTGCCCGGGCTCTGGGTCGGGGTGGGGCACGGAGCGTGGGCGTGGTTGCAGACAAGCACTGGCTGGACATGACGGGGGTGGGGGGACACGGGAGATGCAGCCAGGCCTGGGTGCCCCCCAGCGTTGGCTGAGCCTGTGCTGTCGCCAGGAGTCAGGTCCAGCCCAGGGATCTGGCACGGGGCTGTGCTGCCTTCCCCGACTTTGGTGCCCTGGCCCCAGGGTGGGCAGGAGCCTCGAATGAGCGCACCGGGGGTCTGAGTTCTCAGCTCACACTGAAAGGGGCCGGGAGACCGCACTGGGGGCCTGGGGGGGGCCAGCCTCCCTGTTGGCGGGGGGCTGGTAGGAGCTGGGTGCTGGAGGCTCCCGGGGGCTCTGGGCACGTAGCCGTGGAAGGAGCTGGGTCTCCTCACGCCTTTGTTCCTCTTCTGGCTCCCAGCCGGGGCCCGGGGTCAGGGCTAAGGGGCGGCAGCTCCTTGCTCAGTGCTCATGGGGACCCGCTCTGGACTATGAGAGGGTCCGGTGGGGCAGGAGAGAGCAGAGAGCAGAGAGTATAGGTGGGGTCTCTGATGGAGAAGGAGAGGAGAGTGTAGCCGGTCTCGGATGGGAAGGGGAGGGCAGTGTGTATGCTGGGGGTGGAGGGTCTCGCGGTGTCAGTGGTGTGCGCGGGGGATGTGTGTAGACGTGGTCTGTATGTGGGTAGAGTGTGTGGACCGTGTCTGTGATGGGGTCGAGACCCAGGATAAGGGCTCCAGGGAAAGACCCACTTCCGTCACGGTGTGAGCGAGTCTCTTCCGCTCCTTCCCCCTCTCCCAGCCGTGCGGCACATCTGCCTGGCCTCAGCCCTCCCCTCCCCTCCTCTCCCCTCCCCTCCTCCCTGCCCTCCCCTCCCCTTCCCTTCCCTCCCCTCCCTTCCCTTCCCCTCCCCTTCCCCTCCCCTCCCTCCCCTCCCCTCCTCCCTTCCTTCCCCTCCCCCTTTCCCTCCCCTCCCCTTCCCTTCCCCTCCCCTTCCCCTCCCCTCCCCTTCCCTCCCTTCCCCTCCCCTTCCCTCCCCTCCCCTCCCCTCCATTCCCCTCCTCCCTCCCCTCCCCCTCCCCTCCCTCCCCTCCCCTCCTCCCTTTCTTCCCCTCCTCCTTTCCCTCCCCTCCCCTTCCCTCCCCTCCCCTCCCTTCCCCTCCTCCCTTCCCTCCCCTCCCCTCCCCTCCCTTCCCTTCCCCTCCTCCCTTCCCTCCCCTCCCCTCCCTCCTCCTCCCCTGCATGCTATGCTGGATTGTACCCAGGCCAGCCACAAGCGAGGCAAGTACCTTCCCCGCTGGATCTCTCAGCTCCGGGTCTCTTCCCCCCTCCCGCCTGGCCCCCAGACTCCCCTGCACCTGAGCCTGCAGCCCCGTGCCTCCTCGCAGGGGTGGTGGCTCCGGTCTCACCACGGAGGGCTAGGACTGCCGGCCCAGGCATCTGCTCCCGCCTCATCCCTGCTCTCCGTCTTGCGGGCCCTGGCCCATGCGCCCCTCTCCCCGAGGGGCCGTGCCCTCGGCAGCTCTGGCTCTGGTGCCCTCTTGCCCCCCTCTGCCCCTCAAACCTGATCGCGCCCCATCCTGATGGCAGGTGGCCGGACGAGGGGCTGCTCCCCGCTTAACTCATGCCCGGTGGGGGGCGGGGGGCTGCCTGCTTAACTCATGCCCTCCAGTCCAGGACTCAAACAAGGGGTGTGGGGGAACCACCCTGTAGGGGGTGGGGCTGCCCCCCCCCCCCCGTGGAAACATGACTCCTGTTCTCTGGATGCCTGTAAACTCGACCTCCTGCCCCTTGAAAATTCTATTCAACGGCCCCTAACCGCTGCCCGCCCCCCCCCCGTCCCCGCCCCCGCCCCCCCCCCCCCCAGTCTCCACCGGCTTGTTCAAAGGTGATCTCTGTCCTGAAGACACGTCTCGGGCTGGCGGACGGAGAGGGCTGTGACTTGGGTGGACGCCTCCCCACTGGCTGTCCCGAGACCAGGCGTGGTGGCGGGCGAGTCAGGCTGTGGCCCGGGGTCAGCCTCGGCCCGTGGCTTCCTGTGGTCGTGGCCAGATCGTCATGGTGTCGCCCACAGATCCCTGGAAGGGGGAGAGGAGAGAGAGGGAAGTGGCCTGGACTCATTCGGCGGGGGGCACGGAGACGGGCAGGCTCTTGAGGTTTTTTTGTTTTTCATTTTTTTTGGCTTTTTGGGTCACACCTGGCGATGCTCAGGGGATGACTCCTGGCTCTGGACTCAGGAATCACTTCTGGTGGTGCTCGGGGGACCCTATGGGATGCTGGGAATCGAACCCGGGTCAGCCACGTGCAAGGCAAATGCCCCCCCCACCGCTGTGCTATTGTTCCAGCCCCCCCCCCCCGCTCGTGTGGTCTTGCCTGTGTCTGAGGGGGAAGGCACACAAGCCTTGCCCCCCTGTTAAAAATGTATTTATTTTTATTAAAAACACCACGATTTGCAAAGTTGCTCATGCTACAGTTGTTTCAAGCATTTCGTGTTCCAACACCACGCTGTGGCCTTCCCCCCCCCCCCGCCAGCATCCCCTCCCCACGCCGCCCCCCGAGGCACATAACAAATTTACTTTATATTGCTTTGTCCGACAACATTTTAAGAACCGGCAAATAGAATTATCGGAAAATAAATCAGCAAAAGCAAATTGGTAATTACCATATGATCTTGACCTATGTAAGTAAGAAAATTGTAACCACTTAATACGCTCTAATAAAGCGCCTGTATATAGTTTTTAAACTCTGGGATCTAAAGTTTACATTTTATTTTATACTTGGATGCTGTTACCGTTATTCCATGGTGACAGTCATGGGCATTGGCCCTTGCTAAGGGCACAGTCTGGGGCCCAGGCCTTGCACATAGCGGACGCGGGTTCCATCCTCGGTGTCATGTAGGGTTTCCCGAGCACAGAGCCAGGAGTCATCCCGGAGCACAGCTGGTGTGACCCCCCCCCCAGAAAAAAAGCACAGTCTAGGGGAGTTCAGAGTATTCCTGTAGGAAAGCATTCCTGGATGCATTTTCTTCTAGTGAAGGGGACACTTGGTGCTCTTTCAGCCTTTCACCCTCCCCACCCCCTGGAATCCTGCCCTACCCTCTCCATTCTGCTGGCAGTTTCAGATGACTCTTCTTCAGGGTGTCATGGAAGTGGGTCAGAGGTCCAGTGCCAACTTCTTCCACATGGGAGAATGCCCTTGAGGTGGTGCTCTATCCATGTTTTAGCCGTGGATGGAATTTGCTGCTTTTTCAGGGCTGTATAGTATCCCATGGTATGGCGGGGCCACGGTTTGTTCACTCATTGATCAATCTACCGACTTTTGAATGGCTCCCACCCCCTTGCTGTTGTAGGCAGTGCTTCCTTGGCCATTTACGTGTACCAGCGTTCCCAGCCTCACTTTCTGTCCTTTTTGAGGCTCAGAAACGGGCCTGCTGGATCCTGGGCTGTTCTATTTTTAACTTTCGGAGGAACTGGCATGCTGTCAGTCACATCAGCCCCGCACTAGCACCTGTGATTTTGTTATTTTCGGTTTCATTTCTTTCTTCCTGGACTCGTCCTGATTGGCAGAAGGTGACATGTGCTGTGGTTTTGATTTGTGTTTGTCGGGTGATTGGTGTCGTGTCGTACACAAGCTTTCAGGTCCTGGGAGAGCCGCCTCCTCCTTCACGACGCTGCCCGTTTACTGCGGAGTGCTGGCTGGTTGTTTATTTACCGATTTATTTTTGGTTTCTTTTTTTTTGGGGGGGAGTGCATTTCCAGCAGTGCTCAGGGCCTGACCCCTGACTTGGCGCTCTGGAATCACTCCTCGTGGCGCTCGGGGGACCAGATGGGATGTGGGGGATTGAACCCGGGTCAGCGGCAAGGCGGACGCCCTTCCCGCTGTCTGTCTGTCTATCCACCGTGCCCTTCCCGCTGTCTGTCTGTCTGTCCACCGTGCCCTTCCCGCTGTCTGTCTGTCTGTCTACTGTGCCCTTCCCGCTGTCTGTCTGTCCCACTGTGTCCTTCCCACTGTCTGTCCACCGTGCCCTTCCCGCTGTCTGTCTGTCTGTCCATCATGCCCTTCCCGCTGTCTGTCTGTCCACCGTGCCCTTCCCGCTGTCTGTCTGTCTGTCCACCGTGCCCTTCCCGCTGTCTGTCTGTCTGTCCACCGTGCCCTTCCCGCTGTCTGTCTGTCTGTCCACCGTGCCCTTCCCGCTGTCTGTCTGTCTGTCCACCGTGCCCTTCCCGCTGTCTGTCTGTCCACCGTGCCCTTCCCGCTGTCTGTCTGTCCACCGTGCCCTTCCCGCTGTCTGTCTGTCCACCGTGCCCTTCCCCAGGCTTCTCGGTCTATATACCAGGCCGTATATTAAGCGCTTGTCGGATGTGCCAGCCCTCACTCCTGGCCGGAGACGTGGGTGGCAGAGTCGGAGTCGATGGTGCGCTTGGTGGTCGAGGAGTTGTTTTGGGTGTCGCTCACCCGGTCACTTCCGCACTAGCCCCTCGATCCCTGCCCCCCCCGCCCCCCCTCCCCGGGCCTGGGGAGACGCGTCACGGTATCGGAGCAGCTGAGGGCAGGGGTGCGGCTGGGGGCAGGAGCCAGCCCTGCGCCCTGAGGAGCGGATCAATGCGGTTGGGCGCTGCAGGCGGAAGAAATTGCCCGTCGTCACAGCGGGCCGGCGCCGTGGCCCAGCTGAGCCCCTGCCGCCCGGGCCGGTGACCGGGCCTGGGCAGGGCCCTTTCCTGTGGGGGCCCCGGGGGGTGCTGGGACATACCCGGCACTGGCCGTGCCCTGGGCACCCTCTGTGGCGCCCCCTGGGCTGCCCGCATGCACGGCTCCCCTCCCCCTGCCCCGTGCCCACCCTCTGGTCTGTGGGGGCCATTCCCGGCTCGAGGGTCTCTCCCACCCGTGCTGGGTCTGGGCTCGCGGTGCAGACCCCCCCCCGACCTCTAGCTTGCAGAGATGCGCTCAGCCCGTCGAGCTGTTTCTCCGGCCCCATTTTTGGGGGGTGGGTGTTTTGGGGGGGCAGGTTGGGGCCACACCCGGCAGAGGCCAGGGGCTCCCTCTGCCTCTGGGTTCAGGGGTCACCCCTGGTGGTGGTCCGGAGAGCCACGTGTTGGGTCTGGGGGTCAGCCGCACGCACGGCAAGCCCCTCGCCCTGTCCCCTCTGCCCCCCCGGGGGACATGGTGGTCTCCTGCCAGTGGACATTAGGCTCTGCGGCCCTGACTCCGGCCCGGCCTTCTCCCGTGTCCTTGAGGGGCTCGGCCACGCCTGCTGGGGTCCGAGGGGTCCTGAGAATCGGCCTTTCTCGGGAGTGCCCCCCGGATGGAGGGGGGTGGCCGGGGGGCGCAGTGCTGGTCTGGGGGCCCCATCTGGAGAGCTGCTGCTTTCTGGGTAAAAACGAGGGCTCCTGGGAAGCCCTGTCGATCGGGGTGCCCTGGGCCCCCTTGGTGCACCCTCGGCTCATGTCTGAGGCACGTGGACAGGCCGAATCGCGTGACGGACGCGCAAGCAGTGCTGCGAAGACGGTGCCTTGTGTCACCTTAGTGACGCTCTGCCCGGCTGTCCCCAGTTCCCACGCCCGGTGGCCTGACCCAGTGAGGCCGGGGGGAGCCTGGCAAGGCCTCGGCTGTGTCCCCCTGCGCACCCCGACACGCCGCCTGTCACTTCCGGAGACCCTGGGACGGCCTGAGGTCAGGCCTTGGCACCGCGTGGCCCCCCGAGCACTGCCAGTGGAGCCCTGAAGGTCCCTGGTCATCCCTGGGGTCCCGCGGGGCCTGAGCACTGCACTGCCCGGCCGGAACCGCCCCTCCCGCCGGCGAGTGCCGGAGACACAGCAGGGCTGCTGGCTGGGGGCCGCGGTGCCCTCTCCGGCCCCGCGTGTGCCCGCTGGTGGGCGCAGGGGTGCCCGGGGACCGTGGGGCCGGACACACCAGCTTGGGGCCGAGTGCAGGCGACTTTGGGTGCCGACAGTCCATCTGCTCTCGGGGACCCCCACGCCCCTGTCTGGGAGGCCCGGGAGCTGGAGACGGAGAACAAACCAGCCCGTCCCGAGACGCCGCCTTGCCGGCCGCGAAGCCCCTTCCCCACTTCTGATTCTATTTCGATTCTCTCTCTCCCTCCCTCCTTCCCCTCTCTTCCCCTCCCCTACATCCCCTCTCCCTCCCCTTCCGCCTCCCCTCCCCTCCCCTCCCTTCTCCTCTCCCCTCACATCTGTGATTTAGAAGAACAAGCTCACCCCTCCTTCAGCCTTGGTGTCTGGCTCACCCGCTGCGGGTGCCCCAGGACCCTCCCCTTCCAGGGACCCGCCCCGATGTGCTCTCCCCTGCCGCCCCCCCCTCGCCCCAGGTCTGAGGTCCGAATCCGAGCGCAGCGCGCTTTGTTCCTCGCCCTCCCACTCCTTATGTCATTTCCATACACCCCGTCTGCGGCCAGCCCGTGGGGTTTGCGGACTAGACAAATAAATAAATAAACGCATTGACCCTTGACCCCAAGTGACCACAGAGTTGCCTTAATAGAAGGGACAAGTCCTGCTCCTTCAGCTGCTTGAAATTAAGAATTGGGGTGTGGGGGGCGGGGAGGAGGGGCTTTACCCATGGGCCCGCCTAGGACCAGTGTGGGCCCCGGCAGTGGGGGGGGGGAATGGGCAGCTTCCTCAGAGTCGAGTGTCTTGGGCCCCCCAGGACGGGCCTAGGAGCGGGGCTCCCCAGGGGCCTGTGACCCATCTTCACAGCAGTCCCCTCAGCGTTGCTGGTGCAGACTCAGTCGCACCCACCAGCTCAAGAGCGCTCCCCCCCCCCCCCCCGCCTACCCCCTCCCCCGCTGCGGGTTTTGTTTATAGGGACAGCTGAGAAAGCGCCGCCGCCTTCTCAGCCTCTCCCCACCCCCCCCCCCCCGTCCCGCCCCCCCCTTATTAGCGGGAGTTGCTGCTTTCCTGAGCCAACGGCCCTTCTAGGACGGTTATTTTCTGTCTCTCTGCCGCACGCCTTAATTTATGGGGCTTCTCACGGTGGAGAATGGCTCTGTGATTCCTGCCCGTTTCGACTCATCACTTATTCTTGCATCTAAGTCAAGTGGGCCTCCCGAGATGATTAAGGAATTGTCTCCGTTTTCTGAGACGTTTCCGTGCCCTGCGTGGTTGGCTTCGGATCCTTCCAGAATCTGTTTTGATGGAAGCAAGGTAGCAATTAGGACGTCCATCTCCAGGTGTTTCCGCCAATCCCAAGATCCCATTTTGGAAAAAATAAAAACCACTCCTCTTCCCCCCCCCCCGTCCCCCCTTCCCCTTAATTGATGTGAAGTCTTCAATAAAATATAAATTTGTTTTTTTTTTCCCATTCGAACATGAATTGTTTACTGGCCATGAGCCACACGCAGCTATTCAGCATCTGAAAGACCCACCAAGGAGAACCCACCGTGTAACACGGGCCAGGTTTTGAGGGTTCACTTTTCCATCTCTGTAATGTCTCATTAGTATTTATTGCTCGCATGTTAGACCGAAACTATGGTGGCTGTATCGGCTAACAGGCATCGCAGTGAAGATGAATTTGACGTTTAATGCGGCGACTAGGAAATTAACTTCCAATTATTTGTGGCTTCTATAATAAACTGAGAGTGCGTCGAGGGGCGTGGGTTTGGGTTTGGCTTTTGGACCCCACCTGACCATGCCCGGGGCTGACTCCTGGCTCTGTGCTCCCGGGTCACTCCTGGAGGGAGGGAGCTCAGGGGACCATGTGGGATGCTGGAGATCGAACCCAGGTTGACCGTGTGAAAGGCCACCACCTTCCCCACACTCTGCTCTTCCCTCCGCCCCCGTCATTTCTGCTTTGATCTTTTCTGCCCCCTCTCTCCATGGGTAACCCCGTTTCAGTTATGTCACTGTCATCCCGTTGCTCATCGATTTGTTCAAGCGGGCACCAGTAACGTCTCTCATTGAGAGACTTATTGTTACTGTTTTTGGCATATCCAATACGCAGGGGTAGCTTGCCAGGCTCTGCCGCGTGGGCTTGTTGGGCTCTCTGAGAGGGGCGGAGGAATCGAACTTGGGTCGGCCGCGTGAAAGACAAACGCCCAACTGCTGGGCTATCGCTCCCATTTCAGTTACTGGAACTTTTTTTTTTCTTTTTGGGTCACACCCAGCGATGCACAGGGGTTACTCCTGGCTCTGCACTCAGGAATGACTCCTGGCGGTGCTCGGGGGACCCTATGGGATGCTGGGGATCGAACCCAGGTCGGCCGCGTGCAAGGCAAACGCCCTCCCCGCTGTGCTGTCGCTGCAGCCCCTGGAATGTCGGTTTGTCACTTGCCCGCTCCTTCTTCCTACATTGCTTCTCCTGTGCAAAAGTTTCTGGGTTACGTGGATAGTTGGTTTGGGGCTTTGTATTTTTCATCTGAACTATAGAATCGACTTTCCAATTTCAGTAATAACCATTCTGGTATTTTCAGAAGGTTCGATTCAATTCCCCAGGTGAATCTGGGCAGAAACACCACTTCTGGGTGACGGGCGTGTTCTGCTAAGGCAGAGATCATCCACTCGATTCGGTCGTTCTGTGCCTTGCGGGCTGTTTATGTTTTTTAATTTTGGTAAAGATTTTTCATATTTCTGTCTGAGTTTATTCGTGGGTATTTCATTTCTTGGGTATTTCATTTCTGTTTTAAAACAGGATCTTTCATTTCGCAGCATATTCCCTGGATGTTCTTCCTGCTTAAGTCAATGATTGGTTTTTCCAACGTGTCTGGACTGAGCTACCGAACTGAATCCTCTCCTGGTTGACAATTCTTTCTTCGATGATTCTTTAAGAAATTTATGATTATACTGGGGGCTGGAGAGATAGCACAGCGGGTAGGGCGTTTGCCTTGCACGCGGCCGACCTGGGTTCAAATCCCAGCATCCCATATGGTCCCCTGAGCATGGCCAGGGGTAATTCCTGACTGCAGAGCCAGGAGTAACCCCTGTGCATCGCCAGGTGTGACCCAAAAAGCAAAAAAAAAAAAAAAAAAAAAAAAGAAAGAAAAAAAAATTTATGTTTATAACATAAATAATTATGATTTTTATACTCCCCCTCCATTTTTAGGTCCCGAATGCCTCATGCCTCATTTCTGTCTCTTTTTTTGTCCCATTGCATGGATCATTCGGTTTTTATTTTATTTATTTATTTTTTGAATGAACGGTTTGAGGCTCTTCCTGTTCCTGGAGTGAGCAGATATCATTGGGCTACACTAGCATGCGACAGGGACGAATGGAGACGTTACTGGCGCCCGCTTGAGCAAATTGAAGATCAGTGGAATGACAAGTGATACAAATGATTTTTTTGAAAGTCACAGATAGTTTATCTTTCTAGGAAAGAAAATGGAGAACCCATTGGTAGCAGGAAGAAGCAGGAGTCTTCTAGGGTCTGGCATTTGTTGAGATGTATTCAGTTACTGTGCGTTTCCGTTGTTTTTCCACGGCGGAACTCACGGCAGAGACTTGGGAACGCGCCTGCCTGAAGCCAGCTTGCTCTGGTGTTCCGTAACTGTGTTGCTTGCAGGGCGGCTGTTTCCACAGTAGCTGGCCGCGACAAAGGGGGTGCCGGTCCGTTCCCACAAATCTTTATCCCAGTCTTCATCGCAGGGAGGGCACTGCCGTGTGCTCTCAGCCAGATCTCCGGCCCCGGGTTCGTAGTCTCTCAATGTAGCTTTTGTCATCGCAGCTTGAGATGTGACGACTTATTCCGGCCCTGGTGGCGGCATTGACGGGAAAAGTGGCCGGTTTGTTCGCAACATCAGGGTGATTCTTTCTGCACTGGACAAAATGATAAGGAAATCTGGGGCTGGAGCGATAGCACGGCGGGTAGGGTGTTTGCCTTGCACGCGGCCGACCCGGGTTCGATTCCCAGCATCCCATAGGGTCCCCTGAGCACCGCCAGGAGTCATTCCTGAGTGCAGAGCCAGGAGTAACCCCTGTGCATTGCCGGGTGTGACCCAAAAAGAAAAAAAAAAAAAGATGATAAGGAGATCTGCAGGCCCGGATCTGGTGGTTTTTATCACAGGGGATTGTAATAGCTTCTGGAGGTCCAGGGAATCGATGCAAGTGTCTCCCATGTTGGAAATGAAGAAGCCGAATCCAAGTGCTGGGCCGAGACTCACGCTCTCCTCGCCTTCGCCCCGCGTCCGCTCAGCTTTTATTTTTATATTTTTGGTTTGGGGGCCACACTTAGCTCCTGGTCATGAACTCAGGGGTCCCTGCTGGCGTTGCTTGGGGTGACCATGTGGGATGCTGGGGATTGAACCTGGGTCGGCTGCTTGGGAGGCAGGTGCCCGCCCCTCTGTTGTATTGCGGGACCCCTGCCTGTCACTCAGTTTGTACAGCTCTACTGTGTTGGTTGTCACGGGGGTCCGTGCTGGGTGCTGTTCCCCTGCCCCCCGCTCATTCCTGTAGGTTGGTATGCTTTGACATTTAAAAAAATTTTATTTATTGTTAGTCTGGGGGTCCCACTCAGTGATGCTCAGGATTCCTCCTGGCTCTGCACTCAGGAATCACTTCTGGCGGTGCTTGGGGGACCCCATGGCTTGCTGGGGATCGAACCCAGGTCGGCCGCATGCAAGGCTAACGCCCTCCCCGCTGTGCTGTCACTCCGGCCCCAAATTTGGCATTTGTTTTAGTAAAAGGCCTTAGACCTGAGGAGTAGCACTGCCTGCCTCGGGACAGGAAGAAGCTTCTGGATATAGTGAAAATCCGGAGCTTTCTGCTACCCCCACCCACAAGCATTCAAAATAATGGATGCGGGGCTGGAGCGATACCACAGCAGGTAGGGCGTTTGCCTTGCACTCGGCCGACCCGGGTTCGATTCCCAGCATCCCATAGGGTCCCCTGAGAGCACCGCCAGGGGTAATTCCTGAGTACAGAGCCAGGAGTGACCCCTGTGCATTGCCGGGTGTGACCCAAAAAGTGAAAAAACAAAACAAAACAAAACAAAATAATGGATGCTGGGAACTAGGGCAGATTCCAGAAAATTCCTTAGCAGTACTCTTTTGGCTGGAGTGAGAGCACAGCAGGTAGGGCATTTGCCTTGCACGTGGCCGACCCAGGTTCAATTCCTCTGCCCCTCTTAGAGAGCCTGGCAAGCTACTGAGAATATCCCGCCCGCACGACAGAGCCTGGCAAGCTCCCCGTGGCGTATTCGATATGGGCACCTGTGGCTCTCTCTCCAGGCGGCTACATGCCCCCTCCCCTTTCCCAACCTTTCTCCCCAGGGGGCCCCCTTACGACCTCACATACTTCCCGATGCCCCTCCCCATCCCCCATCCCACTAGTTCCCCCCCATCTTGTACTGTGCTCCCCAGGTCACTACGCAATTTCTCCAGTGCTGCCTTGGCATGGCCCGGTGGCTCACAGGGGACCCCTGGGCCCCACTTGCGAAATGCTGCTCTGGGGTTGTGCTCCTAACTGCAGGCCTGAGTTGTCAGGTGGGTTCCTGTGTGGGCTGAGCCACTCTGGGGAATACGTGTGTGTGTGTGTGTGTGTGTGTGTGTGTGTGTGTGGTGTGTGAGTTGTCAGGTGGGTTCCTGTGTGGGCTGAGCCACTCTGGGGAATACGTGTGTATGTGTGTGTGGTGTGTGTGTGTCTGTATGTCCGGGGGGGGGCGGCACGGGGTGGGGGGTGTGAGGCTGGGCTGGGGAAAATGCTGTGTGGGGTGTGTGTGTGTGTGTGTGAGCCCGGCGGGCACGGGTGGGTGTGAGGCTGGGTTTGGGCATGAGCAGGGCAGATGCTTCGGCCCCTCCCTTTGTGGGGCCGTTGAGGACAGCGCCCCCTGGGGGCGAGGGTGAGAGAGGCACCTGGCGGCCCGTCTGGGGGCGGGTGTCCTTGGCTTCTCCCGGGAGGGGGCGCTGCAGGTCACTGTCACGTCCTCCTCAGTGTCAGCCCCCGGGTGTGGGGGGCCCAGCTTCTGCTCCCGCCACTCACCCCCTTCCCGAGCCCCTCTCCGGCGCCCCCTGCCTCCTGCCTGTCACCCAGTGCTCGCCCTGTTTGGTCTGGTTGAGGCGGACGGACCCCTGGTTGGCTGGGTGGAGGCCGCCCCCAAGGGTGCTCAGGGCTTCCTCCTGCGCTGTGCACCCCGGGCTGGGCGCACGCAAGGCCAGTGGCAGCCGCAGTTAGTCCCCCCCGGGCTGCCTCCTCTGGCCCCGGCTAACGAGATCAGGCGTGGATGGCTCCAAGCCATGTTCGGGTCCGAGCGGGTTCTGGTCCCCTCGTGTGTCCCCGCCGCTTCTCCTTGCCTCCACAAGCACGTACACGGGTGGGTCCAGCTGGATGCCCGCGCACACGGGTGCTGGCCCTGGGGTCCCCCACCACAGCACCCAGCGCCCTCTTACTCCTCCCCTGCTCCCTTCCCCACCCCTCCCCCCAGACCTGCCACCAAGAAGGGGACAGGGCGGGGCAGGGAAACGGCGATTTCCACATTTTGAAGAGCACCCCCCTTTTTTGGGAGGGGTCACGCCCAGCAGTGCTCAGGGATCACTCCTGGCTCTGCACTCAGGAATCACTCCCGGCGGGGCTCAGGGGACCCTGTGGGATGCCGGGGATCGAACCCGGGTCTGCTGCGGGCCAGGCAGACGTCCTCCCCGCTGTGCTGTGGCTCGGGCCCAGCGCCCCTTTCTGACGCCAGCTCCCCCCGCAGCCTCCTGCTCAGGGCGCCCCCCGGGAGCCCCCCCCCCCCCCCGCTGCGGGGACTAATCTGTGTTTGGCAAATACGCGTGAGCAAACGTGCAGGCCCACGACCTTTCCATGGCAGCTTCTCCAGGGCTTGTCACGATGGAAAAAGACACGGATGACGCGGGGGGCCCCCGGGGACGGCCGGACGGGCGAGGGGATCGATGCGCTCCTGCCAGAGCCGGCCCTGTTTGCCCTCACGCCTCGTCAGCCGCCCCTCAGCTTCGCTGGATGGATCGGGTTTCGGTGTCTCTGCACACACAGCCGCCCTCCCTGGGCAAATATTAGCCGTGGCCGGGCAGGGGGCCGCCGGCAGCTCCCCCCCCCCCCCGTGGGAAAAGGGGGGCAGGAAGCGGTCGATAGGGGCACGTTGAAGCCTGGCTGGGCGGCCGGTCCCTCCCCTTCTCGGCCACGCTCCCCTGCAGACCCCCCGCCCCGAGGGCAGCCGTGCCCCTGTTCCCCCCCCCCCCCCCACTGCCGTGGATGGTGACTCACAGCTGGGGACGGCGGGCAGGGCCCCCACCACGCGGGCCTTCTCTCCCCCTGCCGTGGCCGATGGTCTCCAGGGTCGAATTCTGGGTGCTGTCGGCGTGGGGTGGGCTGGTGACACAAACAGCCTCCCGGGACCCTGGTTCTGGCTCTGGCAGCCGCAGGCTGGAGGCGGGGTTGGGGTCCGGCTGGGACGCAGAGTTTGCCCACGAGACGTCTGGGACCCCCTTGGCTGTGACTCGTTGACGCTTCAACCAGGCCGGACCCCCCTCCCCGCCCTCCCCCAATCAGTATTGGTGCCGTGTCTGGTCATCCCAGGGGGCGGCAGGACGCGGTCAGCTCAGGTGCTGGCCCGGCCCCCCCGCTGTGGACAAGCTGCTGCCCCCTCCCTGCCCGTCTGCTGTCCCCCCCTCCCACCGTGGGCACCTGCCCTCCCCGAGTGGCGATCGATCTCCGCCCGGCGTCCCGTGTTTGCCGTCCATCTGGAGCAGAAACGCAGGAGGCCGGGGAGGGGCGGGGGTGTGGAGATGGGGGGACTCGGCCCTGGTGCTCCCGGCGAGAGGCGGAACGGTGCATGGGGGTCTGGGTGACAGCCCCCCGCCCCCGCGATGAGGCGGTTTCTCGAGAGGACAGGGGGCCGGGAGGCCGCTGCGACCTGGGTCTAGAGGTCACGGGCTCCCTGGACCCACCTCCTGAGCAGGGAGAGACAGTGGCGGGTGCCCCAGGGCGCCCCCAGCCCCCATCTCTGTCTCCGGCCCTCCGGCTCCCTGGGAAGCCTGGGCAGAGCTGGCAGTGGGGGCGAGGGGGCCGCCGGGGACACCAGGGCGGGCACAGAGGGGACAGGAGAGACTCCTAAGCAGGGGACCGCGCCTCTCGCCTCACCCCGGGGAGGTGAGGAGCCCCGAGTGACCCCCGGCCTCGGCGGCTGTGACCCCGGCTCCCCCGCTCCCCCGGTTGTGCCTCTCAGCTAATCCCCACCCGCCTGTTAAACAGGCCGCGCCGAGCCTCAGCCTGGCCCAGGCTGGCAGCCGCCGGGCAGCTGGGGTCAGCAGCTCTGTTGTTTTTTTTTTTCTTTTTGGGTCACACCCAGCGATGCTCAGGGGTCACTCCTGGCTCTGCACTCAGGAATCACCCCTGGTGGTGCTCAGGGGACCCTATGGGATGCTGGGAATTGAACCCGGGTCGGCCGCGTGCAAGGCAAATGGCCTACCCGCTGTGCTCTTGCTCCAGCCCCCAGCAGCTCCGGTTTGCTGGCAGGGGGCCGACCTGTCTCCGGGGGCCAATTGCGGGTCAGGGCCCATTTCCGGCTCCCTCTGTCCTGGGAGCAGAGGAAAGTCAGGTGACAGCGAATAGTGCTGGACTCTGCCCTGAGCCCCTGCACCATTTCCCTGCTCCGGGGGGGTCCTTCTGAATCCCGAGCCCCTTAGCTCAGGGGGAGGGGGCCTGGGGCCACATCTCTTGGTCCCTGATGGGCCTCAAGGGCACATCCAGGTCAGCTTGCAGCCCACGGGATGGTGCTCCCACCAGGGACAGAGGCAGGGATGGAGGCGGGGATGGAGGCGGGGATGGAGGCGGGGATGGAGGTGGGGATGGATGGGGGATGGGTGGGGGGATGGGTGGGGGGGTAGGTGCATGAACCTGGATGCAGCTCTGAGTGTCAGCCGGAGTGCTGGGTAGTGCTGGGTGGTGCTGGGGGGAGGTGCTGGGTAGTGCTGGGTTGAGGTGCTGGGTGGTGCTTGGTCGAGGTGCTGGGTAGTACTGGGTCCAGGTGCTGGGTGGTGCTGGGGGGAGGTGCTGGGTGGTGCTGGGTTGAGGTGCTGGGTGGTGCTGGGGGGTGGTGCTGGGTGGTGCTGGTTGAGGTGCAGCGTGTGGCGTGATTTAAGGTCCCTGGCGGGTGTCGATCTCTCCGCCTCTTCCCGGCAGCAAAAACAGCATCAGTTATCCACAGTCACCTCACGTGTCCGGGTGCGGTGGCGGTGGGGGGAGGGGGCAGCAGGCAGACTCCGCTGGACCGCGGCATGGGGCCGTCTCAGCCGTGGCCAGCGGGGGCCACTAACGAACCCGCTGACCTTTTTCCGCCCCGCCGCCGGCCCAGGGGACCCGCTGACGCGCCTCCTTGAGAGACGCCCCGTGCGGGCCGACAGCCTGGAGCCCCCCGGCCGCCCTCGGAGGGGTTGGTGTGGGGGTCTGCCCGGCGCTGCTCCCCCTCACCCGAGGTGCTGACTCTGGGGGGGCTGGGGTGGGGAGCTGGGGCGGGGCGCCTGCTGCCCTGGGCGGCTCCAGGGGTCCTTGGGGTCGCCCCAGGGAGCCGCGTGTGGCTGGTCTGCACCTTGCTGCCCCCTGGTGCCAGCCCCCCGCCCGCCCGCCCTCCCCCCTGGGCCTTTGGAGGAGGGGAGAGGGGCCTCTCCCTGGGGTCTTGCTGCCCCAGGCCCCGGGCTGGCGCTAGGGCTGGCTGGGGGCCGAGGCCGGGCGCTGTCGGGGCCACTTGCTTCCTTTGGGCCCAGTGGTCCGTGTCTGTGTGTTTCTGGAAGGTTCCTGAGAACACACGGGGACTCGGGACTTGGATATTTGTGCTCGCTGGGGCCGAGGAGCCGACGGCCGACAAGACACGGGCTCTGTCCGAGGGGGCGGGCGGGCGGCATTCCCACCTGGGCGCGGGGCCGAGCAGCCCCCCCCCGGGGGCTCTGGTCCGTCCTCCTGCCCTCCTGAGCTGGCCAGAGGAAGGGCGGCCACTGTCCCTGCAGAGTCGCCTCTGGGCCCGGCACCTCTGCGGCGTCCCGCGGTGCAGACAGACACGATGGCGGGGCCGGGGCCGGAGGGTCCACGCTCACGGCACCGCCAGCTGTCGCTCGGGGGCGGGCAGGGCCCCGGTGGACTCCGGCCTTCTCCGCGCCCCGCTGTCCCCGCTGTCCCCCGCTGCCCCCCGCTGTCCCCGTTGTCTCCCACTGTTCCCCGCTGCCCCCGCTGTCCCCCGCTGTCCCCCTCTGTCCCCTCTGTCCCCCGCTGTCCCCCTCTGTCCCCTCTGTCCCCTGCTGTCCCCGCTGTCCCCCGCTGTCCCCTCTGTCCCCCGCTATCCCCCCCTGTCCCCCGCTGTCCCCGCGGCGCCCATCTGTGGGGCTGTCTTGACGGTGACGTGGCGTGACACGCGTCTCTCCCCGTGACAGACGGGGGCTCAGGCAGGCCCGGGAGCCGCGCCCCGAATCTCTGGGGGCCACCGAGGCCCGCGGGGCCTTGGAACGTGAGTCGCGTCCCGGGGACGGCGCCACCCTCAGAGGGAGGCTGCACAGCGGCCAGGGAGCTGGACACGGCCCGGCCACTCAGGCTCTGACCCCCGATGGCGCGGGAAAGCAGGAGGGCGTCCTGAGTGTGAGTGTGTGTGTGTGAGTGTGTGTCTCTGTGTCTGTGTGTCTGTGTGTGTTTGTGTGTGAGTATGTGTGTCTGTGTGTGAGTGTGTGTAACTGTATATGTGTGTCTCTGTGTGTATGTGTGTGTGTGTGTGTGTGTGTGCGCGCGTGTGCGCGCACATGTCCACCTATCTATCTTTCTCTGTGTGTGTGCATACTCATGTTCATATGTTTCTGCATGTGACCCGGGGGATGCTTCTGTGTGTGTGTGTGTGTGTGTGCATGTCCATCTGTCTCTCTGTCCATCTTTTTCTATGTGTGCGAAGAGAAGGAACACATGTTTGTATGTTTCTGCGTGTGACCCCAGGGACGCCTCTGTGTGTGTGTTTGTGTGTTTCTGTGGATGTGTGTGTGTCTGTCCTCGTGTAGAGATGTTTCCGTGTGCATCTGTGTGTGTGTGTGTGTGTGTGCGTGTGCTGTGTCCCGCCGTGATGAGCGAGCGGGGCTCGAGGGCCAGCCCCCCCCCCCCCATCTGGGCTGTTCCCGGGTCCGTTCTCGCCCGCTGCCGTCACCCCGAGCCTGACTGTCCCTTGGGGCTGGCACTGCCCGTCCCGGGCACCGGGCGGAGGGTGGGGAGTGGGCCCGGCGTGACTCTCTGCTTCTCTTCCAGGGCACCGCCGACGACCCCCAGACGGCGCTGGCTCTGCACCTGGACCCCGTGTCGGTGAAGAAGGCGGACCCCGAGGGTCCCGGGCCCCTGGCGCCCGAGCGGGAGCTGTCCATCCGGATAGGTAGCGCTGGGCTGCGTCCAGGCAAGCGCCGGCCTGGGGGGTGGGCGGGGGGGCAGCGGCCTCCCGGGCCCCGACCACTCCCCCACCAGGGCAGACCCCGACTCCCCTCCCCGCCCGAGACCGACGTCCTCTCTGGGCTTGGGGCACAGCCATCTGCCTTCCTCTGGGGGCGCCTGTCCCTGAGGGCTGGGGCAGGCACGGGGTCCCTGGGCACCCCCTTCTTCCAGCCCCTCCGGTCCCCTCGCCCTCATGGGTGCAGGTGCCCCGTCCGTCCTGACCTCGGGGTCTGACACTCAGGGCCACCCCTCCCTGTACTGCGTCCCCTCCTGCGCCGCCTGGGGGCTGGTCGATGCCTGGGGTGACGAGGGCGGCAGGGTCGCTGTTCCGTCCTGGGGGGTGTTGGGGGAACGGGCTGGACCCACATCACGGCCCGGACTCACCACTCAGTGCTCACGGGTCCAGCATGAAGTTTCCGGGCAATGCCTCGGCATCTTCTCCACGGGGCCGGGGGTCCCTGGGGCTGTGGGGTTTCTGCTCCCGGCGCCCCCTCTTTCCCCCCCAGCTTCCAAGTGGGGGGCAGAATCCGGAGGTAGAAATATCCCTGCCAGGGGCAGGAGGGACTGAGGTCGCCCTCTTTGCTGAGTCTTTCCCGGGTCCCCTGGGGTGGCCCCTCCCCCATGGAGCGGGACACAGGGGACGGCTCTGCCCCTGGCCGCTGGCCCCACGCTGCCCGGCGCCCGAGTTGGCCAGATCTGCCCCTCGGCCACAGGGTGGTCTCGCTCGTGTGTGAAACACAGAGTTTAGGAGGGGGGTAACCAGTGACCGAAGGCCATGAAACTGGGGAGCAGAGCTGGTGGGCGGGGAGCCCCTCGGGGGAGGACTGGGGGAGGGTGACAGGTCAGGGACGGCACCACGGCGACAGCGACAGCGGGGAAGCGGTCGCTCCGGACAAGGATTAGCTGCTCGAAGGAGGCAAAGTGGCCTGCACGAGAGCCCGTTAGGACAGTGGAGTAAACCACGGGACTGGGGCGTTCGCCTTGCACGCGGCCGACCCGGGTTCGGTTCCTCCGTCCCTCTCAGAGAGCCCGGCAAGCTGCCGAGTATCCCGCCCACACGGCAGAGCCTGGCAAGCTCCCCGTGGCGTATTCGATACGCCAAAGACAGTCACCACAAGTCTCACCATGGAGACGTGACTGGTGCCCGCTCCAGCAAATCCATGAGCAACGGGACGGCAGAGCCAACAGTGCCACACCCGGTGGCACTCAGGACGTGCTCCAGGTTTGTGCTCAGGGTCCCTCCTGGCGGGGCCCAGCGGACCCTCTGCAGTGTCAGGGACCCCCTGGACTGTGTTACCGCCCATTTCCCAAACCCTTGAGAGCACGGGAGGCGCCCGGCCGCCTGTCAAGCGGAAACACCGCTGTGGCTCTTTTTTTCCTTTCCTCCTGGCTGGGGCCCTGGGCATCGGCCTCCGGGGACTGCAGCTCTCGGTCACGCCAGGGCAGCGCGTGGCCGGCCGGGGCTGTGTGGGAGGCAGACACGACTCCGGCCCCGACCCGGCAACACGGGGGCGCCGCCGTTTCTAGGTTACCTGGAACCGGCCCCGGCTCAGCGTTCGCCGACAGAGGCCGAGGCAGGGGCAGGGGCCGGGGAGGACGGGCCAGCCCCGGGCGCCTTCCTGCCCCCCTGCCCACACCTCCGGGCATCTGGCACGTGATTTTGCAGCCCCTAAGATTGAGCCTGGCTGTCTGCAGGGGAGGGGGGCGGGGGGCGGGAGGGGGGGACGCTCGCAGATGGGTCCTCACCGGGCAAACGCTTGGAACCATCTGGTTCTGCCCCGAAGCTTGCCGTGATGGAGCGGGGAGTCGCGGGGAATGGGTCTTTATTGTTTAAAAAATAACGGTGGCCCTGACCCGGTCAGCAAGGGCCGGGCGGGAGGGGGGCGGCGGCTTGGGGGGGCTGGGAGGGGCCACCCCGAGTTGGGAGCTGGAAGCACCTCTCCGCTCCGGAAGGCAGCCTGCTCTCCTCAAGGCAGGGGGTGTGTTTGGGGACTGAGCGAGCCCTTTTGATGTATTTATTTATTTGTTGTTTGACACGCTCAGTCTCGCTTGCCCTCCGACTCTCTCTCTGTTGGCCCCTTCGCTGTCTGTTGACTCAGATCCCTAGAATGGCGTGGAGGAAGCATTTCAGAAGGCTTCCCCCCCGCGTCCCCCTCCCGACTTCCAGGCCCATCTGTTCAGGCTGCCGCCCCAGATGCAGGCGCTCGGCCGTGGGCTCGGAGAGGGGCTTCTCACCCCCTCTGTGCTTGGCCTTGGAACCGGACCAGGCTGGCCTTGCTTCCCGGGTTCTTCTCCCCCCTCTGCTCTGGGGCCGCGATCCTGCCTCCTGCATGAGTCTCTTTTAGTTTTGTTTTGGGCGCCACACCCAGCCCGGCTCAGGGCTTCGCTCCTGGCTCTGTGCTCAGGGCTCGTCCTGGCGGGGCCCGGGGGATCCAGGAGAGGTGCCGGGGATCTAACAGACCCGGGGTAAGGGGCTGGAGCCATAGCACAGTGGGGAGGGTGTTTGCTTTGCCTGTAGTCGACCCGGATTCAATCCCTGGCATCCCACAGGGTCCCCTGAGCAACACCAGGAGTGATTCCTGAGTGCAGAGCCAGGTGTAACCCCCGAGCATCGCCGGGTGTGGCCCTAAAAGCCAAAACAGGACAAACAGGGGCCAGAGTGATAGTACATCAGGTAGGGAGTTTGCCTTGCATGCAGCCGACTCGGGTTCGATGCGCCGCCAGGAGTAATTTCTGAGTGCAAAGCAGGAGTAACCCCTGTGCATCGCCGGGTGTGACCCAAAAAGGAAAAAAAGAAAAACAAAACAAAACAAACGGACGTGGGGGCTGGAGTGATAGCACAGCGGGTAGGGCGTTTGCCTTGCACGTAGCCGACCCGGGTTCGATTCCCAGCATCCCATAGGGTCCTCTGAGCACCGCCAGGGGTAATTCCTGAGTGTATGAGCCAGGAGTAACCCCTGAGCATCGCCGGGTGTGACCCAAAAAGAAAAAACAAAAAAACAAAACAAACAACAACAACAACAAAAAACCGACGCCGGGTAGCGTTCATCGACTCTCGAGGGTCCTCGGGTGGGGGTCTCCGGTCAGGTGTGGCAGGGGCAGGCTCTCCTTCGAGCGCCGGGGCTGATTCTGCTACTAAACAAATCCCAGAAACCAGCCGAGGGTGCCGGGCCCCTGGGGCTCCCAGCGGGGTACCGGGGGGTGGGGGTGGGGCTTCACACGCCCACTGCAGCTGTGGTGCCGGGTGGCCCGGGGCAGGGTCCGGCTTGCCGTCCCCGTCATCCTGAAGAACGCCCCCGCCCCGCCCGCCCCGTCCCCTCCAGGGGCTCCTTCGCCGTCTCCTGCTCCTCTGCCACAGCTGGTGGCGTGTTTTGGCCACTCCCGGCACCACCGCTCAGGGCTTGCCCCGGGCTCTGAGCTCAGGGACGGCTCCTGGCGGGCCGGGGGGCTCCGGCGCGGTGTTGGGGACCAAGCCCCAGTTGGCTGCATGTTGGACCTGGGCCCGGCCCGCTGGGCTGTTGCCTCTCCCCCCAACCCCGGCTCATCAGCAGACTCTCGAGGGGTCGTTCTGGAGGCCCAGCTTGTCCTTTTTCCGGATGGCTCGCCGCCTCCATCTGTCTGTCACGGCTCAGAGGGAGGAGGCTGAGGGTCGGTCTCTCCCCCCCTCTCCCGCCCCGTGGGCCCATTAGCATGGCGGGTGAAGAATTGTCTGTAATTACGCCCGTCTGTGGACAGACATAAATAGAATAATTCCGAGGCATTATTTTCCCAGCCGAGAAAGAGGTGGGCTTAATTTCGGCAATTATGTCCTAGCAAGGTGGCACCTGTTTGCTTTCCATTAGCCTTGGCAGGATGGCAGGATGGCGCGGGCGCGGGGAGCCGGCTGGCGCTTCCGGCCGGGGGGCACGGAAGATGCCCCAGTCACGGGCCGGACTCGCCTCTCCTGCCCGCACAGGACGAGAGTTCGGCCGAGCCCACTGGGCAGAGGCGCCAGGGGCCCTGGAGGGGTCGGGATCGGAGCCCTGGCGCCCCTTCACGGGGTTCCGGCTCCCGCTGTGGGTGCTGGCTCTCCTGGGAGGAAAGCGGCCCTCGGGAGAGGGCGTCTGCCGGGGTTGAGATAAGGCGTCCCCGGGTGCTGACTGAGCCCCGCCCCCCGCCCCGCTTCCCCTGGGTGTCCCCTGGGCAGTTCCGAGGGGCGTAGTGTCCTTCCTCCCCGCCTGCTTTCTCCTCCTCCGTGACTCAGTTCTCTTTTAAACTTGTCTTTGGGATTCTTCCTCCCCCCACCCCCCCACACTCCTCCTTCCCCTCTCTCTGTTTTTCCTTTTCGTCTTTTTGGCCAGCGGTGCTCAGGGCGTACTCCTGGCTCTGTGCTCAGGGATGGCCCCCGACAAGCTCGGGGCACCCTCGGGGGTGCCAAGGATCAAACTCAGGCTGGCCGCGTGCAAGGCAGGCGCCCTACCCACTGCACCGTCTCTTGGGCCCCTCGTTTCCTTCTTGAACACATTTCCTGGGGTGCTGCTGGGGGAAGGGAAGGGAGCCCCGTGAAGCTGCCTCATGGGAAGGCTTAGGGGGAGACGCTGGCACCTAGGCCCTGCCGGGTCCGAGCCGAGGGGAGTCAGAAGAATTTACCCGGAGAACCAGGCGCTTTCGGCAAAGTCAGTTTACTGAGAGTCCAGTGGTCAGACCGACACAGCAGTGACCCCTCCAGTGCTCTTGGGTTTTTTTTTTTTTTTGCTTTTTGGGTCACACTCGGCGATTGATGCTCAGGGGTTACTCCTGGCGGTGCTTGGGGGACCACATGGGACGCTGAGAATCGAACCTGGGTCAGCTTCGTGCAAGGCAAACGCCCTCCCCGCTGTGCTGTCACTCCAGCCCCCCATCCAGTGTTCCTAGGGGACACTT